>NW_006263372.1:1629108-1659024 GCF_000469605.1 Apis dorsata
ACACCACCGCAAAATAAAGGTGAGTCTGTATGCACAGTGTTATTATTTATTATTATAAGTATAAAAAATTTATATTTCAAATTTAATTTTAATGCGCTTCAATTTTCATATATAATTAAGTTTGCTTTTCACTTTATAAATTTTTTTTTTATATTGAATATATATGAACAATAAATGTTATTGTAAAAGATTTTGCAATTAATATAAAATTATTATTAAAAATAATAAATATATTCAATCGTATACATTAATATATATTTTGAGTAATGTTTAAATTTAAATTAATTTTAAAATATTCTAATTTTATATAAATTAATATTGAAAAGAAATTTTTATTTTTTAAAATTTAAAATTTTTAATGTAACACTAATTGATATTAATAATGAAATATATTTACAATTAATTTTTTGTTCATTATGAAATTATAACATTAATTTAAAAATTATTAAAGAATAATAGAAAATTCATATTTTTTACTAATTTTTAAAAATATTTTTATTTATTAATAATAAAATATTTAATTAATACATTTGTTGAGCTATTTTACCGATATGATAAATATCTCACTTATCGACATAGCTACTATTCATTAAATTCTTTCTTAATGAATTCGACAATCATGTCAAATATATATAATTAGAAACATAAAAATTTTGTTTATATTTATTTTTATTTATTTATATTTTACAATTGATATTGATATACGATATAATACAAATAATACGATACAAATATTTTAAATAATTATGCAATTATAAAAATTGATAATTAATCATAGAATAAATAAATTTAAATAAATGATAGGAATGAGATTTAATATTTTTATTTTATTTAGAAATATGTTTTTTTTTCCTTTGATTTATTTTTTATGAAATAATATTATTTATTTATTTATATTTTTAATATATTTAATTGTAAAAGTTTTATATGAATTTATAACTTAAAAAGAAACAATAAAATATAATATGTAAAAGATATGTAAATGTATATATTTAATAATCGAAATAATTTGCATCTTGATAGATATCTAGAAAAAATTATTAAAAAAATTAAAGATAAAATTATAAAATATATAAACTATTTTTTTTTTATTTATTCTCATATCGCACGCATATTCTCGAACGCAATGAAAAATTATTTTTTTAAGTACCATTTTTAATTGTATTATATAATTTTGTATTATGAATGTATTATACAACATATAATACGTTATTACAATTAACAAGGTCTTTCTTTTAGTGAGAAACTAGATGCATTATAAATATTTAACACGGTTATAACGCGCGTGCGCATACAATGTACCGCTTGTGTAGCGAATGAACACGCGTGAGCGTGCAATCACTACCGATCGGTAATAATAGCGAGCGATGCAGAAACACCATTTAATTAAACGTGACATTCCCCAGTAGTGACGCGTCGGTATCGTGCGCGCGATGCAGTGCCGCGCCTGGTAGAAGTTGGTTGAGACGGAGACGCGGCGACACAGTCGCGAGCGGGCTCCTCTCTCTCTTAGCTCTCTCAGTGTCTTCGCTCTGGCGCGTTATGTGGGAGCCGTGCTAGTGGCAGTAGTGTACACACGCTGCTTCGACGGCTACTGAACTTCTTGCTTGTCGTCACACTTGATCATAATATTATTCTTCCTGTCCACTCGTGATAATCTATTGAGGATCTTCATATCCTCACAATCCGTGCTAGTTGGCGATCCGTCGTAGGAACAGGTATGCGCTCGTGGCTACGTTCGTCTACGCTTGAAACCCTCTGGCTACTATCGGATGACCCAAAAGTACCGTTACTAGCAAGTACTCTCGACCACGTGGCTCAGCGCGTGTTTCTACAATCTTAACGTGTATCGTTCTATCGAGTCGTCTCCTTTACGACATCGATATTAACCTATCTGAAAGAAGTGTCATTCGCGAACCAGGATTGCCGAACCTTGGAATACATCTCCTCGCTGGTCTCTTTGCTGTCGAACAAGAGAGGGACAAAGGCAGACTTCTCTGAGGTAAGAGAGAAAGGAGTATGCAAGAGAAGGGGGAGAAAAAGAGGGAGAAGGTGAGGAGTGAGAGAGAGGAAGCACGCTGACTGGCAAGTATACATTGGACACGTTTGCGCTCGCGGGCTGCGTCCATCGACACCACTAGGGTGATCGTACCTCCAAAAGGGGTCTGTGTTGCAGTTATTGCAACAGTGCACCATTTTCTAACAAGCTCGCTCGAACTATTATATTTATATTTCCTTGTTTTTTCTTTGCAATTTAATAATTGAATATATTCTACGCATTGTGTTGAATGTTGTAGAAAAGGTATACAAATGTCTAAATGATTTATATTCATGATTAATATTCAAGTTTTGTTATCGTTGATGTTGAAATGTATACTAACATAAAAATCGTGTCGATATCGTTGTCACAGTTTTATTGATCGTTAACAAAGTCAAATTGAAGTCTGGAAAATATTTAACCGCGGCAATTAAATGTACGTGTATAGTGAGGAACAAAACCGGTTGCGTACTTTGTCTCATGCATTTCACAGAACATGTTGGAAACACGATATACTGCGTTCAGTACGTTTGCTTTCAATGTAGCAAAATCTTTTAAACTTCAACCGAAGCGATGTGCTAATCTTTTTGAAATATAAATCATCAGACAGATAGACTGTAGGAGGATAGACAGCGACATTTTACGGAGTCATATTTCAGCTGACCTTGATTCTCGTTATAATATTTCGTCATTTTACTAATCAATAACTAGATTTAAATCAGTATTTCATTTATCAATCATCAATTATGAATTATTAATTTTTAAATCTTAAATTATATATCTTTTAATGATATTAATATTAATATATATTTTTCGAATTTGTCATTTTTTTTTTTTAAGAAAACGATTAAAATTATGAAACTTATATAAAATATTATAAACCGTTTGATTTTTATATAATAATTTATATTATAATTTATTTTATAATAATTTTTATATAATAATGTATCATAGCATAGATATTAAAAAACAATTGTCATTTGTCAGTTTATGTCATCGGTTGTATTATTATCTTTGCTTAATAAGTTAATGAACTTCTCATGGCAAACTATATTCGATAAAACATACATACATGTTATCGGTCAAAAAGATTGTGATATTTTATTTATCGAATAAAAATTTTTGTTTGATTTGTGTTTTGCAAGGTCAGGAATGGTAAAAAAAATGAAAAAGAAACATTTCTAATGAATTCTTTTTAATGATATAAAGCAGATTTGCTCGTATTTTCTTTTTATTCTTTATTTTTCATTTATTTTATATCTTTTTAATTACATTTTTAGCTATCTTATCGATATTTAATATCTGACATTAGTTAATCTCTTCTATATATTAAATATATTAAATAATATCATAAAAATTCATTTATTATTTATATTAATCGTGTTATCTTGTGTAATATTTGCTATGTAGATATTTTATCGCGATAATATGCAACTAAGAAATCATAGTGCTCGAAAATTTTTTGAATACATTGGTAATTCTATCTTTTGAAGATAGATTTCTTCTATCATCTAGGAAGTGTGAGAATGAAATATACACTACGAAATAATATACGTTGCATTCCGAGAAGCATATATGTTGAATATACCGTGATATTTACGTATCATCATTTCGCAGTAAGAATGTTCCACAAATATGTACTCTCTTTCTAGATAATATTACGCTACGTGCCTTCACGTATCGCGACACTAGCGATAAACATACTCGCTTGTACGGTTAAAAAGAGCATCGATTAATTTGAAGTGTCCATTATATTTGGGTTGTGATTCGAAAATATTATTTGTCAATTTCAATGATAGAATATATGATAATTTTTATTAAATATAATAATTTAACGTTGATAACTTGTTAAAAATTGTTATAATATGAATATTTAAATTTCAGAATTTTATTGTAGAAATTAAATATAAAATTCTATTCACATTTTTTTTTATTTTGTATTTTCATATTTTTCTTTTAATTTATTATTTAAATTTTATCTGCTTCTTCAATTTTCTGAATGAAATAATAATTTTTTTAAACAATATAAAGTGAAAGAGATTTTTACGGTAATTAAAAATATTGGATCCGTATAGGGTGAAACTATTTCCGCGAATTGTTAATATTGTAAAAGCGGCGAATAGTCACGAATTCATTGACTAGTGAAGTTGATGTATTTTAGGATACACTATTCGCAAGCGCCAAGTTTCATTGGCACAATTCCCTCTTTCACGAGAGCGATAGAGAAAGGAGATACAGCATAGGAGGGGGAACCACGATCAATGACCAAAAGAGATCTTAATAAAAATACTCTGTTATTTACCGTGTAAGATTATTGTTAAATCGATATTAACATAATATATTCGCGCATTTCGACATACGTATTGGTTTGAATTCTGAAATTATATACGTGACATTGTGTTAACTCGTAGATTCAATTATATATTGATCGAGAGCAGTGCTTGCGTCAGCCTCGCTTTCAACATTACACGGTATCCTAGTATCTCTCGAAACAAGCGTTCCGTGAAATCATCGGGACAAGCCTCACGTTATTGCTTCGCCGTGAAATCCGTTTTCCCACTCGGATCCCGCGAATCTCTCTCGGGCGCCTGGTTAAAATACACTTTAAATGATTATACCGATAAATGTAATATTTTGCTGTATATATATAAATCTTTTCGTATACTTAATGAATGTACACTTGTCACGTATACCATAATTTTAATATTCTATTTACATTTATCTTTTAATCGAAGCATCGCATTCATTCATCTTATCGAATCTCTAATGAAATTATGTTGCCACAGATGATCGTTAGTTATAAAAATTAATATGTGTATATGTATATACATGTATACATGCGTATAAAAATAAAATTCCTCAATAATCGTAATTGAAAAAAATATATACGATAGCATGACAAAAATTTTAAAATGTATTTGCTAAAACATTTGATCATATTGGACGTTAAGCTCCACTTATACTGATCATGCAGTGTACCGCAGCGACTCGAATAAAGAGTTTAATGGCATGCCTTCCTGTAACGCGATCGTCCGGTAAAAGGCCACTAATGAATCGATCGCGGATCGGGAAGCTCTCTTGCTTCCCCCTCCCTCCTCCCCATTCCTCTCGAGAAACTTGTTCTCCTGGGGGTCCCTGTGATTAACAGCCATACTCTCGATGATCGCAAGCAGCGACTCATTCCTCTCTAAATCTCTTACCGTCCTTGTTCTTTTCTTTTCGAATGCCCATCCCCCTTTCCCCACATATCTTCCATTTCCTTCTCTCTCTGTATCCGCCAACCATCTCCCTCTCTCCTTCATTCCTTCAATCGTCCTCTATGCTCTCTCTCGAGGAGTATATACTGGCTTCGTAAAAACTCATTCCCCCAATATTTCGTTGTTGTTCTTGCAATTAACCGACGTTTTGTTCTACACAGTCGATAGATCGGGAACCGGGCAGTCTGGAAGCTCGCCGAGGGTGACGCTTCGGCTCAACCAGGTGAGAGGAGCGAGGGATGAAAAAAAAGGAGGGGGTGCTGCTAACTCCCGTCAGGGCGGCATGAACGCACAGGTATATGCAAATGTATTATTTATGTATATTTATACATATATCTCTAATTATGTATATTTATTTAATTAATTTTTCATAAAACGAGTTCATCGATAATAGATTTTGATTTCTACGAATAGTATTAACTTTCAATTTTTTGGAAAATCGAAAATATTGATTATTGATAGATGTTTTAATAAATATATTAAT
Source organism: Apis dorsata (assembly GCF_000469605.1). NCBI lineage: Eukaryota > Metazoa > Arthropoda > Insecta > Hymenoptera > Apidae > Apis > Apis dorsata. The sequence continues at coordinate 1,634,888 of NW_006263372.1, forward strand.
AAAGATTTTTAACTTATATATGATAACAATTTGTAAAAAATATTAAATATTCGTTTTATTAGTTTATTTATTATTCGTTTAAATATAGATTTAAAAAATACAATGCGATTAGCAAAAAGGACTAAGGTCATTTACAAAGTATGATGATAAGTGTTACGTATTGCGAAGTTCGCTACAAGTAATATATGATAACGTAAAAAAATTCTAACGAGGAAAAGAAAATTATATTTTACATTGCTTTTAATGATGATAACGAATATATATGATTCATGCATTGCATCATTTTCACTTGTAAAAATTTTATATTTTTATTTAAATAAATAAATAATATTTGTAGAATCAAGGTCAAATGGAAACCTCATCGAAGACGTCATCAAACGTCTCATCAGGGACCGTGAATGCCGTCTCGGGTTCCAGTACCTCTGGAAACACATCGTCTACTAGTGATAGTAGCGACGTGTATGAATTCAAAAGTTCGAAAGAACCCACACCAGTTAGAGGTGCAAGCTCATCACCAAACCCTAATCCTGAGAAAGATAAAGATGGTAGCAAGTCTGTTGGCAATCAAGGAGGACAGAATGGTGGTAACAACGTGTCTACCGCTAATAGTGCAACATCTTCCGGTGAAACAACAACCGCATCGATTACTACCGATGATGCCCCTGCGGTTTCAGCATCGCCTTCTTCTAAGCGTGCATTTGAAAACGACAATACAGAAGAACAGGATGAAGAGAATCGACGAAAAAAACGAAAAGATTCCGAGCCTATAAAAGAAAATTTAAAAAGCACTACCACAGGCAGACAAAGTACTAGTAGAAATACTACTAATACTGTGGAAAAGGTTTGTTTATTATTAATTATTATATGAGGTTATTATTAGTAGTACAAGATAAATAATTATATAGAGTAATTGTTAATTTATTTTAAAAATCATTTTAACTATTAGTAAAATAAAACTTTTTTCTGTTAAAATAACAAATGAATTATTTATTTAGAAAATTTTGCGATTAATAATAAGTAAAAATAAATTTTGAAATTTTGTTTTTTTCACAGTGTACAAAATCAGGTAAACAAGGATCTGGAACAAGTTCGAGTAAAAATAATCAAAATACAACCTCAATTAGTACAGACAGAAAAAGTCCAAGTTCTTCAATGGCAAGTAGTCCAAAACCATCAAATCCTTCTGGTTCGACAACTAATTCTAAAACAACTACACCAGCACCTCCAGAATCTGATGGCGAAGATGATCGATCGAAAGGATCAGATTCCAATTCAGCTCCTAAAGTACCACCTTTAAAAATAGTTATTCCACAAAGTACGACGTCTGAACAAGAACAAGGTAACAGAAATGGAAAGAGCACATCTAATAGGAGTCATCAGTTGCCTTATGTAGTTGCCAGTTCTAATAGTAATGATTCAACGGATAAAGATCAGAATCAATCAACTAGTGGAACAACAAGTCCTACAGAAAGTGGAAATAGTACTAAAAATGAAGATAAGAAAGATTTCAGCGGTGCTTTGCACGGAGAAGAAAGATCAACGCATCATCAAAGAGTGCTCAGAAGTTCACATAGATCTGGTAATGGCAATAATGGGTCAATGACTTTGAAAGAAAACTCTTCTTCTACAGGAAATGGAAATTATTCAAACTCATCTCCACTACCAGTATCTTCGACAGATCGTTCCAATAATTCATCACCACAGCAAAGGCATCATTCACCAACACCTGAGACTACTAATTCTGAATCAAATAAAAATACGTCGACAGAAATTTCAAACAGTGGTATTACTTCAAAAACAAATATTATGACAGAAAAATCAGAAAAAAATACCGAAACTGGTGGAAAATGTCAAAAAGATAGCGGAGCTGAGAATTCCGAAAATGCTTCTACAACTACCTCATCCACGATAGCAAATATAGGCACCCCGGCACCACCTGTTGAACTTCATCCTAGGAAAAGAAAAATGAAACCTAATAAAGAAGCACAACAAGCTGCTACTAATGCTTCTAATGAAGCATCTGAAGCAACAAATACAGGTCCAGAAGTTCATCCACATGATCAACCGATTACTAATTGTTATCAATTGTTTTTAAATATTAGAAAACAGGTTTATATATTTAGTTTTTAATATATATTGAAATTTATTTAAAAAATGTTGAAATTTCTGTGTAAAGTATTTGCATTATTTTTATTCTTTTAGATCGAACGAAGAAGAAAAGGTCTTTTTCCAGTTCAACCAAAACCACCTCAAGGTTTCAAAGATTATTTAATGAATCGTTGTACATACGTATTAGCTGGAAATGCAAATAAAGAACCAAACGTTAATCCTCCGGTTGGATTGCAAGGCGCTATGAAAGACTTGTATATTGAACAAGAAAAAGAAAGATATCGTCTTAGAATGCAACATGTTGTTGAAAAAGAAAAGCTAGTTTTATCAGTAGAACAGGAAATTCTTAGAGTACATGGTAGAGCTGCTAGAGCTCTGGCCAATCAATCCCTACCTTTTTCTGTTTGTACCATATTAAAAGATGAAGAAGTGTATAATGTTATTACACCAGAACAAGAAGAAAAAGATAGAAATGCAAGGAGTAGATATAATGGTAGATTATTTTTGAGTTGGTTACAAGATGTAGATGACAAATGGGAAAAGATTAAGGTAAAAATTATAAGGATTATTGTAATATATATTTATACCTGAATTATTATGTAGATATTTGTAAATTCATACTTTGTCTTTAATTATTCAGGTTAAATTAAATTGTTATATAAAAACCAATTGATAAGCATTTTTTCATGTTTGTCAGTTTAAAAAATGTAATACATTAATAAATGTTAATATTATTGTATTTATCTAAAAGATAATATAAATTGTATATTATCTTAATAATATCTTAATAATATATATATACTTTAAAAATAAGAATAAAATATTAAGAAAAAAAATTATATTATTTTAGGAAGCAATGTTACTAAGGCATCACAATGAAGCTGAATCATTACATGCTGTACAAAGAATGGATTGGGAATGGAAATTAAAAGAAGTTGGATTATGTGAATTTAAAGCAACACCTCAAATAGAAGATATTCATGTTCCAATGGTACATGTTTCAGATGATTTCGATTTGCTCCCAGCTTAATGTACAATAATTGCACAATTTATTCGTCGTAAATATTTCTTTTATACCTTTGAAATAATGTCAAAGCGTATAATTATAATCTGTGATCTCTTTAATAAAACGTACCCGCCGTTTTTACACGGTTACGAAATTATATTGTACTACTTTTAAAACTATTATTACATATGGAGGCTATATTTAAAAAACATTTGACACTTTAATTAAATTGCAATATTATATCATTTTTAATGTATTTCTCTAAATTTATATACATTAGGATTATATATATTATTTTTTTCATGTTTATTATTTAACATGTTTTATTCATAGATTATGTCATTAAAGGAATGAACAAATGAAAAATTATAAATATTGACTAGGGATTTGTAATATTCTGCAAATTCAACACTTAAAAAATCTTATGTATTAATATTTTGATATTATATTTTTCAGTATACAGTCTCTTTGTAATGATGTATATATTTTGTACCTAGCAACTTATATACTGCTTTTAAATAATGTATAAAAACTATAGACTAAAATGCCATGCAATAAATAAAACTATACAAGTTAAATTATTTTTTTTCTCTCAAATTTTCATTTTTATTTTCTATTTGAGTTGTATTAACAACTTCTATTTGACTTGTATTAACAATTGGAGATTGGTTGATTGCATTTACATTTAATGATTTCATTTGAAAATCTATGGGTTTATTATAATTCATTATAATAAAATAGTGCTTACGATTTATAAAATTTTGTTCCAAAAAAAATAAGGGTTTATTTTTTACATAGCAAGTTGACAATGGTAATGTAAAATTATATTTACTTTCAGTTACATCATTTGGAGTAAATTTTATCTGCAATATATAAATAATTAGATTGTATAAATTATATTAATGAATAATAATAATATTAAAGATATAAATACCGTTTTACGCTTGAGAAATAATGTATATACTGTAGCACTATATTTTTCTTCTTTAGGATAATAATGCATTTCAACTGCATATCTTTTTGTTGCAAAATGTATGAAAACAGGATTTCCTATAGTAATTAAATTGACCAATGTCAAAATTGCTATTACAGTTGTTAGACTGTCTTCTTCTATGAGTTTCATAAACATATATGGTTGAAAAATTGCTGACATTGCAGTTGTCAGTAAAGACAATACTTTAAGACTAATGACTTTAGTTTTCATGCTTCCTATATATATTAGTTCTTTATCTTCTTTATTATTTTTATCAGAAAAATGTCTTATTTGCAAAAATGGTGTATATTTTTGAATACATCTATTATTTTCCCTTGTTATGTTCTACAAAATAAAATATATTTTAAAATATACATATTTTATATATATATATAAATACACATTTAGAAAAATAAATAATTAGAATATTAATTTTTCAAAATTATACTATATATTGATAATTATATTATTTTAAAATAAAATATAAATTTCTAACCTTGATGTTGCTGCATTTATGATACATAGAAATTCTGAATAATACAACTTCTTGCATAAACAATTTCCTTCGGCTTAAAATCCAATTTCGTAATAATAAAACCATGATTAATAATTAATAATAGATAATCTTTTTCTTTTTTTAGATACTTAAATATACAAGTATTTTAGATCATCACGTCAAGGAATTAACTTCAAGCATAAACAAAGTATAAAATAGACCTACCATATCACAGAACTTTGTATCCCATGTCTAAATTATCGTTCACATTGATTGAAGGATTGATCATCAATTAAATAAAAATTAGACATTATATATATATTTTTATTATTATTATTTATATATATATCACATAGTACGATTATTACGAATTTCTTGTTATCATTCTTGATACATATGATATATACAAAGTTGACACAAATGAAGTTTAATAATAATAATAGATTATAGATAATAGATAATAATAATAATAATAATAGATAATAATAATAATAATAATAATAATAGATAATAGATAATAAAAATAGATTTAAAAACATAAAAATATATATAAAATGACTATATTATGATTTCACTAACAAAGTAGTTGATCTATATTAAATTAGATATAAGAATAAACCAAATTATGCAATATATTTTTGTCTCAAATTCCTTTGATATTAGAACTCTATTACTATTTTTATATCATTCACATAATCAAAAACGCAGAATTTGATTGTCACAGGATTTTGATGTTTATTTCGGCGGAAATTATAAATAATAAATAAAATAAACAATATATATTTTAAAATAATAAAATATAGTTATATAATAACTAATACATATTTTCAAAAAAGAAAATTAATAACTTCATTATGAAGTAGATGTCCGATTCATCACAAATAAGAATCTATATATACTTTGTCTTAGAAGAAATATAAAAATTATCTTGTTTGTAATAATGAATATAGAAGTTTTATTCAATTCAATCAAAAATGATAAAGTTAAGAAAAGTTGAAGTTAAAAAAATTATTAAAAATGATTTTTTTTAATATTCTTTCAAATACATATATATATTTCAAATGAATTCATAGATATTTTAATTCTTGTTAATAATAAACAAATTATATTATATCTTAAGTATCTTGAATGAAAAAATAAAATAAATTATGCAAAGCAAATATAAATAAAGAAATCAAATAATAAAAGAAGGATAAGAATAAATCAAATAATAAAACAAAGGATAAGAATTTATCATTGCACTATCTCTTTATTATCTTCTTTAGAAATATCAAATTCAATAATTTCCTACTAATGATTTGCATGATCCAATCCTTTTTTATAGCAACTATTAAATATATTTACTTCAGTTGATAGTGAAAAAATAATAGCTTTTATTCTAAGAGATAAATATATACAAGATATTTATAGAATATTTTTTTTAAAATAAAAAAAAATGAAGTAAGAATGTACTAATTGAAATAAACTATTAAAAAAATTATACATGAAATAATTTTTATACTACTGTATAAAAATAAAATCATGAACTAAAGATAAGATTTATATCTAGTTTATGCTTATATTATTTATAAAAATATATTTTAAAAAATATTCAAAAGATGACACTGATTTTTAATTCTTACTCTATGTTTTTCTGCTTTTAAAAAGATGTTTTTGACATTTAGACATGGGATTGACGACAAACTTTTACTTTTTTATTTTTATCTCTCTTGCATGATTAATTATTCTTTTTATGTTTCATTTATTCAATAGATATATTCTGAATATTCTCGAATTTTATTATATCTTTGTTTTTGTTTTATCCACTTTTATTTATACTTATTTTTAGCGCGATAATAACCATAAGGAAATTATCAATTAAATTTTTATTTATATAAAATATTTTCATCATTTTTCTTTCAAAATTACAATGTGTTTTAATTTTTAATGTAAAAAATATAGATATTAAATATAGATTCTCCATTTATATAGTTTTAAACGCTTTTTTTTAAAAAATATAATATATTCTAATGATGAAATTATTAATTATGATGAAATTTAAATAAAAACTTGATTCAATAAAAAAAAATAAAAAATAAAAGAATTAATTTACTTAATTTCACATTTCACATTTATTAATTCTTAGTTGAGTTAAATATTATTAATCTATCTATCATACATATTAAATACGTATAATTAAAATCTTTTAAATATATGAATTGAAAATTATTTGAATTTATTTTATACCCTCATAAAATTCATGAAATTTTATTTCAATTAATCATTATTATATTTTCCGAAATAATATTTAAAGTTTTTATTTATTTAAAAAAGTTGTTTTTTATATATTTTTAAATAAATATTATCAATTTTTTATTTTTTTCTTCATAGTTTATTATTTAATGTTTTCTTTATAATTTTTTTTTCAAAATAAAATTTATAATATTTATTTATTTTTTTAATATATTTAGGAATTTTTTAATTATATTTCTTAAAATATTTTTACTTTAAAATATTATTACTTTAAAATATTATTAAAAAATATAATTAAAAAATTTCTTCTTAATCCTATTCTAATATACTTTATATTCACGACACAACTTCATGTTATAAGCGTCAATGTTACCAAGACTGATCGCAAAAAGTTAAGATGTTCGAAGAGAAAGACAAAGAAAGAAGTTATTTAATAGTTTTGTTTAATATAATCAATGATTATTGTTTTCTTCATTTGATGTTATTTTTGTGAAATATCGCAGTATACAATTTTTATGAAATATTATATTTGTTATAAAAAATAATTATCTTTATTATATTGTTAGCATATGTCATGTTTGCAAATTACTGTTATCGATTATTCACATTTTGTCGTTGCCATGTTTTCAATTCTATGCAAGTAGGAAATCGCAAAGTACCACGTGATTGTCGTTTACAAATGATTGTGATAATTTATTGCATTCAATATTATGGAAACATGAATAATATATAATACATAAAAATCTGAATACTTTAATCTGAATATTTTAAAACGTTCTTATTATTCTTTATTAAACGTTTGAAAAATTGATTTTATAAAACGTAATTTCTTAAATTAGGTTATAAATACAAATTTTATCCAGTATTTTTTCAAATTAGTTATTTTATCTGTGTTTAATGGTAAATGTATTAAATATTTAAATGTAAGTTTATTTATGGATTAAGCTTATAACTAAATTATATATTAATATTATTATTTTAAAATATTAGTTTAAATAAATTCATGATTATGTATTGATTTTATTATTTTTAAATTTTATATATTAAAAATAATTTATTTCATGCAGTAATTATTTAATTTATTTTTGATTCTATGAAATATTCTTTAATTTTTAAAATAATATTTATGTAATTTTTTATTCAATATATATAAAGTATATTTATCATTATGATATATATTATATGATATATTTTCAAGCATGGACAAACAAGTAACAATAACCAAATATAAATTTATTGATATGCTATATATATAAAAATATGAGTGGTAATTCTAAAAAAGAAGATATTAATGTAAAAAAGAAATATGTCTTTTTTTGTGATCCTGATGTTATTGTTCAACGTGCTGAAGCATCTGCAGTGAGTTAATCTTTTTTATTTAATTACCTTATTATTTTTATATTATATATGTATAATTTTGTATTAATAAAAATAATATTAATCATTTTTTTATATTATTTATGTATAATCTAATAAAATATAATTTTAACAGCAACAAGATTACATTACCAACCAAATCTTTAAAGACAAATCATCTAATTTTCCAATTGAATTTGACTTAAAAAATTTAGAAAAATTATCATATCAACCTATTCAACCATATCCTTTCACATTTATAAGTGCTGTGAAACGAAAGCTTATATTAAATGATGGTTCTGAAGTTTGTATAAAAACACAAGAATCAAATAATAAAAATGCAATTAAACCTTCAAGAATAATAAAGTCTGATAGTACACAGAATTTGCATGAGATTGTACATAAAATGGATTTTATAAGACCATTGAAAGTTCCAGACTTGAAAATTTCTGCAAAGAAATTAGATTTTTCGAACAGAGAAAATTGTGCATCTAAAGAATCGATATCTCCAAAATTTGAAACACCTTCAAAGGAATTTATTCATGAAAGAGGAGAAAAAAAAACAAGAAATTTTGAGCGAGTTCAAAGAAGATTAGATTTCTCAACATCAGATGTTTCATCAACTATTACTAGTGAAATAGAACCATTGAAGGTGCCAAATATTTCTATATCTTCAAATTTATCAAAGAAAAAAGAATATGTTAGAGAAAATTCCAGAGAAAAAGAAAATAGAAAAAGAATTAGAAAAGATGAATCTTTATTTTCCAAACAAGATGAAACGCAAGATTTTTATAGAAGATCCAGAAGTCCTAGATATACTTCTAGAAAAGATTTTTCTAACAATATGAGTGAAAATGTAATAGTTTCAAAACTAAAAAATGATAGATTTCATATGCCAAGGGAAAGTGATTTTGTTCCATCAAAATCAAAGACTAAAAATTTTGCAACATCAACTGCTAAAAAAGTTAATGATAAGAAACACAGATCTTTTAATACTAAATCTTTAAAATCAAGAGATACTTCTTTAGAATCTAAGAACAGATCTTATAGTAATGAATCACTTTCCGAACGATCTTCAAAGTTATCAGATAAAGTCACAATTAGGGAATCTAGAAACATATTTGAAAATTTTGATTATAAAAATAAAAATGATTTACATATGTTAAAACAAATGGATGATCAAAAATACATATTTTCGTCTGAAAATAGGCAAGTTAAACAACATAAAATAACATGTCAGTCTCAAGGAAAAACAGGAAATATATTTTTTAAGGAACAAAATAAAAAATCTGAAAAAATAAAACCTTCAACAAGTAAAATAGATGGCAAAATGTATATAATAAATTCTAAAGAATCTGAAGGTATAGAAAGTATAACTAATTCAAATATAAGTGTAAGAACTCAAAGTCCAAGCACTATTTCTATACAACAAATGAAAAATAAAGATTCTGAAAAAATTGCACAAGGTACCAATATATGTAAATTGAATAAAACTACAGAAGATTCAAAATATACAGATGATTCTTTAACACAATGTACTAATGTAAATATGAAAAAGGAAGAAGAATCATTTACACAAATTGCTACTACAGATAAACAAAGTAATAGTAATAGCAATGAATCTAATTTAAGTGATAATATTTTGTCAAGTGCATTATTTGATCCAAAAAGAATTTCATTTAGAGATGAAAATCGTTTACAACAAGAAGAATTTTGTGATTTAGTTACTCCAGATATGAATCTTATACCTCGATCTAAACGAAAGCGACAATTCATACAAAACAATAATATACAAGCAGATTTGAAATGTTCAAAACATAATATGGGTAAAATTGAAACAGAATCAGAAAATATGTTATTGGTAAGTATTGGTAATAACATATACAACATATGTAAATTATAATTTTATTTAATCTATAATTAATCTAATATAAAAGTAATTTTATAATTGTAGTTACATCCAACTGCCTTACATATGCAATTCCAAGCTGAATTGCATCTTCTTGACTCTTTTAATGAATCATTGAGACAAGTAATGGATGTTGAAAAATGTTTGTATAATGTTAGGCAAGATCAAGAAAAAGATATATCATTACAGCATAGTCAACCAAATAACCAAATAAATCCACATTTTTCTAAAACAATGGATGAAAGAGATATTGATGATATTAAACATTGCAATGATAGTAATAAAGCACATAAACTTGTTGCTACTGATAATGGTAAAGTAAAAAAAATTTATTATATATATATTATTATATATATTAATTATCTTTTAATTTAATTCTTAATAATAATATTAATATTAACATAGCGTTTCCGACAAATATGGTACATCATATTACAAGTCAAACTATAGGAAATGAGTTTGATAATATAAATAAAATAATTAAACCAGTAGCAGTAGAAGTACAAACTCAAACAGTGAATGATATGGCAACTCAAACAGATATACGTTCTACTCGACGAAATGTACAAAGTAGATGCTCAGAAATATGTGGAACACCATATGAACGAGGATTCATTGGAGATAGTGAAGTTCCACATTTTTCTTTAGATTCAGTAGAACAATTTGAAGATTTAGATCAGATAGAAGAAATATCATTGCCTAGCAAATTAAGAACAATGTCAGAAATAAGCTTACATGAAACTACATCTTCTATACGGACAGAAACTGGAACAGAGATTAGCATTTCAACTCGAGATGTAACTTGTTCTTTTAATAAATATTTAGATTTAGAAGTAAGTATAATAATTAAGAATTTCTACATTGATATTAAATCTAGATTTAAATATTTCATACATTTTTAGATTGCACAATTAATAAAAGATGAAAAACAAAGATATGATAAAATTGAGATGTTGTTTAAATCTCGTGAAAAAACTTTAAACGATCGAACTAAAAAATTAGTGAAATTAGAAGAACAAAAACGAGCATTAAGAGATACTGGACAAGATAGTCGTATTAGTTCTGTTAAAAAAAAGCAGAGAGCTTTACTTTTAAAATTACAACAAGAAAAAGATGAAATGAACAGGTATCGTATTTTTTATTATTTAGAAATGTTTTATTTATTTTTTACATATTTATAAAAATTTTATTTTTAGATTAAAAGAGCTTCACAAAATTGCAAGTCAAGAACGTAAACTAATGCTGCAAAAACAAAGAAATATGTTTAATCCTCAAATATCTACTAAAAACATTTTAACGAAATTAAAACGGAGCGCAGATAGCCAATCTCCAAGAAGACTATCTGGACCTATGAAGGGTTATGATATAAGAAGCAATAGTTCTATGAGTTCTTTAGTTGACTCTGATAAATCTCAACAACACGATCGATCTCAAGCAGATGCTCGTATGCAGATGTCGGAAAATGAATTACATTTTTCTAAAATTGATTTATTAAAAAGTAATAAATTCACAAATCTCGTTGAAGAATCTAACGCATCGTTTTTAAAATTTGATAAATCTGATAAAGCTATGCAAAATATGTCCGAAGAAAAATGTCTTTACAACAAACAACAAAAAGATGGAAACATATCTAAATACGAAATAAAATCAAGAAAATTTGAAGAAAAAATGCCCAGAGCAGATGTTATTAGACTGAAATCAAATCAATATAATTCGGTTGATGCGAAATTAATTCCAAATCATTCAATAAATATTTCTGGAAAATATCTTTTCGAAAAAGAAAAATCTCCCTCTGATGTATCAGAATTATTACAACAGAATTTAAATAAATCTACATCTGAATATATTAAATCAGAATCTGATACTTTAGTAGAAGAATTATCTAAAAAGTCAAAACCTTCTCAAGTAATCGATAATCATTTTCAGATTCTAGTATCGCCAAGAGAATCTTTAAAAGCTATTTCTACAAATAGTGAAATTTTATCAGAAGAAATAAGTTCAGTTAGTCAAGATACTGTATTGAAAACATCGAAATCATCACAAGTATCTGAAGATATTTTGCAGATGTATTCAAAAAGTTCTAAAAGAAGTAGTAAATCAATTCCGACCGACATGTCTAAAAAAACTCAATATAGTTCCGAATCAAAATCAAATTTTAAACGTAAAAGTTCAAAGTGTCAAAAAAGCAAATCATCATCTAGTATACTTACAGAAAATATATTACGGTCTAAATCTCATTCTCAAATGTCAGAAGAATTTGTGAAACATCATAATAAACGAACAAGAATGGAAAAAGAATTTGTTCAATTTGATAAAAATGATGAAAATGCACTTATTGATAAACATACGAAAGATAAAAATTTAAAATTATTAACAGATCAAATAGACGATTATGACGCTAAAGAAAATGTATTTTGTCAGAAAATATTTGATAAAAATGTAGATATTTACGGAAATTCTTGTTGTAGTCAAGACAAAAATGGACATAATTTTGATGAAGCAAAATCTCAAATTGGTAATTTTGCTATTTCTCATCATAGTTCTGGAGAGAGTGATAAAAATTACTCCAAATCCGTAGTTATCAGATCGCAAGATCATAATTTGAAAACATCTAAAAAACTCGAACAGTAAGTACATACCTTTTTTTAAATTAATATATTTATATATTTCATTATCGTCGGTAAGTATTTTTAATATAATATTGAATCTAAATTAATAACATTACGAATCATAGAAAGAAGAAACACGTGTAAGAAATCTAATAATAAACTGTATATTCACATCATGAAATGAAGCATTGTAAAAATAGATTCAGTGCAGCAGTGATCTGCATTCCACTGTTATTGCAGTATTCTACTATAGCAAAGATTATTTGGTTCAATTTTTAAGATCAAATAATTGTTTTTTAATAATTTCAAATTTTTATAATTTTCACATTTAAGTTGTTTGATAAAATTGATATGGAAGATTTATTTCTGCTATCAGACGTGATTACATTTTTCAGAATTTTAAATGCGCGTGAAGCTGCGCTTACATCGCGGAAAAATTGTGTAGAAGAGTGGATGGCTTGGCATGCGAAATTAAGAACGGAAGAAGATCGTGTTGCACGAATGGAACAAGCTGCACTTAAACTTGTAACTGCAACATCTAATGTTTTTTTACAAGGTAATTTTATTATTAAATATCTTTAATTATAATTGACAAATTCATACAAATAAAATTTTTTTATATAAATAAATAATTATCTATATAAACATATTAAATAAATTAGAATTAATTAATTAAATAATTAAATTCTTAAATAAATTAAGAATTTAATTATTTGTTTTAATTATTAAAAATCAGTATTGTATTATTTTATAGATACTACTGTTTCGTCGGACACGAGCGATATTGAAGGAAGAATAGAATTACTAACAGAAAAATTAGCCGAAAGACGAATAGAGATGTCACGGTTGAAAAGGGAAGCTAGAAAACAGACGAAACAGAAACTTCGTGCTTTAGAAGCTAATTTGTTGAATCAAATAAAGGTAAATAATTTAATATTGATAATAAATTTAAAATGTTATTCATTATATATATATATTAAATAATCTGTTGTGCAAATAGAAATATGATACAACAATTTACGAAATGCGCAAAAAATTGGAGTCAAGAAAAGGAGCTTCTAAAGATAATGAAAAATTAGCGATAGAATCAAGATCATTGGCAGACTTTAAAATACCTGAGATTCCATTAAAAAAATTGCAAGATATATTTAAAAACAATGATTTACTAAGATCTAGATCAGAATCCGATTTATTATCTACAAAAAAATTATCAATTAAAGATCCTATGAAAAATATTAATATACTACAAAATGAAATTATTGAAGCCAGATATGAGAAAAATCATTCTGAAAGAATGACTAAATCTTTAAGAAGCATAAGAACATTGGAACAATTAAGTTCCGCAAAATCGAGTATGGTGAATCACAGTAGTCAATCTGTTTTTGATGAAAGTATATCAGAACAAATCGAAATTGATAAATTTGGTTCTGCTTCCATGTCATCAGTTTCAGATGGTGCTCGATCTGAAAAAAATATTCTTTGTGGAACTCAACAATATATAAATGAAATACAAAATAAGCAAAGTATATCAGATGCAAAGAAAAGTATTTCTGAAGATGTTAAAACTGAAATCAATACATCAAAGTCTGAATCAGATATATATACACAATCGGAAGCCAAGTTTTCTAAATATGATACTACAATTCAATCTGATTTAAAAGAATATAAATCTGATTTTGACACATTTTCTGAACAGTCTCGAGTTAAGACTATTTCATCACAATCTAAAATTAATAAATCTCAACATTCGGAACATTTGGAACATATTTTATCAGAGAAATCTAACAATATTCAACATTCTAACGCAGAAATAAACACTGAATCTGTTAATGAAAGTCTTGATTTCTCTAAAAAATTAGATTTTTTGCGTGTAAATAATCAAAATTTGAATGAGGACATAAGCTCGCTTGAAAATGAATTGAAAATACTTTCAGAAATGATGTCACGTTTTAATAAAAAATCTATTGAAGAGAAAAAATATGAACTACAAAATGAAGAAAAAAGTACATCAAAAGATATATCTGAAATACATTCGGTATCGGATAAAATCAATGAAGTTTATGATGTAGAAGTTATAAAAGAAGATAAAATCAAAAATATAGAATTACATTCGAAGGAGAGTAACTCCGACATTCCACAATATTTAACAAATAATACAAGATTATTGTCACCTACTAACTTCAATGATAGCAATAGTATAGTGGAAGAAGTTGATAATGTAATATCTGTTATAATGCCACAAAGTAAAATGTCACCTTCTAAATCAAGTAGCCAAGAAATTGATTATAAAGCAAGAAGTAAGAAAATTTTAAATGAAATCGAAAAATCTATAATATCAGAACATATTAAAATACCTAAGGACGACCGTTCAGAAATATCAATTGAAAATAAAAATTTAAGTTTATATAAAAGAAATGAGGAAATATCTAATGATACATCTGCTAATATCAAATCTTTATCTGAAATTTATTCAAAATCGATTCAAGATAAAAATCGATGCATAAATATTTTGGAATTTGAAACAACATATCCCGAAAAAAATATTGAAGAAAATTTAACTGATTTGCATAATGTAGAAAGTTATCAATTATTGAAATCGAAAACAAGTTCTTCGTTATCTTCAGAAAACGTCGAAGATAATGAAAAGAATAAATCTTTAAATCAAAATACAGATATCAATCTTAGTTCAATAATAAATGATATATCTTCTACAGAAATTCATTTAGAAAATAAGAATAATTCTGCACTTAAAGAAGTTCAAGATGTTTCAAAACAAGCAACAGTTACAGAATATGTAAACGAATTATTGAAAAGACAAATTTCTCCTCAGTTATCAAATTCAATAAAAACAATTGAGACTTCTAAAGAATCAACAGATTATGTAAAAGATATAATAAATGATAATATGTCTTATCAAAATATAAATGATATACATCTAGTTTCAAAAACAAAGAATTTAGAATTATTATTAAAAGAATCTAAAGAATTAACTAATAATAATAAAAATGAAAGTGTCTTTACACAAACTGAAGAGATAATAGAATCTCAAGAAGTTTCTCAAAAATCCATTAAAAAATCGAAACAAGATATTTCTGATTATGATTTAGATATAAGTAAAAAAGAAATTATTGAGAATAATAATCAATCAGAAGTATTTTTGAATAAAACTTTTAATAAAAATGACTGGACTATATCTAATTCGTTTGATATTATTTCTGCATGGGAAAAATCTCAAAGTCAAACATCAAAATCATTCAACGATTCGAATACATTAAATTCAAAAAACATATCCCAATCAGTTAACTATAAAAATGAAATTTGTAAAAATAAAATAATTAATGATGAAATAGAGGACGATGTAGAAGATATAGAGAATGTTTCTTCATTTATTCCAAAAAGTGAATCTACAAATATTGAAATACATGAAATAAAATTTGATGAAACATTAGATTACCATTTTGAAAAATGTGATAATAAAAGCAAAGATGTATTGCATATAATTTCTAAAAACAATGATGAAGAGCAAAATGAAAATAGTATAGAAACTAATGATTTCCAAAAAATTATTTATGATTCTGTCACTAAAATATTGGATAAAGTTGAAAAAAGTATCGAAAATAATACGATAAAAGAGAAAACTGAAAATCATACAGATATAGATAATGTAAAAAATAAAAATGAAATACAGATAGAAGAAAGAGAAAAATCAATTTCAAGTAATGTTACTTTAAATAATAATTTAGAAGAAAATTTAGAAAAAAATAAAATGACGTTCAGTGATATTAACAAAGAAATCTCTCTTTTGAACTTCAGCAATGATAATAATAAAAATATCAATGAAGAAATAATAATTAACGAAAATACTGAGATTATAGACACAAATGTTGAAATTGAAAATGATGAGAATACGTATTATAGTGAATCTAAGTCTCGAGAAATTATTATAACCGAATTAGAACCAGAAAGTGTAGAAAATGAAAGTTTATCAGAACTTGAAATTGATGCTCAAATAGAATTAGCAGAAGAAGAATTCATAGAAACAGACAGAAATAAAGAAGAAATAGTATCACAAGAACAAAAATTTTTGGAAACTATAATAGAACAAGATAGTTCTGATGGTGAACAACTTGATAATTTAGTTGAAGTAACTGAAGGTGTATTGGATGTTATAGAAAAAGGAATTAAATGTTCTACAGATTCTATTATCGAATTGAAATCTATTTCGTCTTGTAAAACAAATGACCATGATGTTGTTCAAGATAATAAAATGCAACATGAAGAAAATTCTGTAAATGATAACAAGATAATAGAACATGTTGAAGATACATCCAATGTATCACTAAATGTAATGATGAATAAAACTTTTGATGTTGTGAAAGATCCAGAATATGAAGATATTTCGGAAGAAAGTCTTGAAGTTTCTGAAATATTTGATAAAAGCGAGCTCCAGAAATCTACTATTATACAAAAATCGTCTATACCAGAAAAATATGAAGCAATACAAAAATCAGAAAAAGTATTAAAAATACTTGATGAAATTTCACAAAAACCTTTGTTGAATTCAGAAAATGATGTAAACAAATTTCAAGACAATGAATGTGTTTCTGAAAATAATAAGGAATTACAAATTTCTAATAAAATTAGTATTAAAAATAATCAATTATTATCAGAAAAAATAGAAAATCAAAAATCTGAAAAAATAATATTAGAAAAAGAAAATCAATTAATAGAAAATGTGACTAATATGAACGAAACGAAAAAGAAAAAACAGGAACAAAATGTTTTATCTGAGTCAAGTGAAGACAGAGATACACCAAAAGATGTATCAGAAATTGATATGGATTCTCCTCGAGATTCAAGATTGAATATCGATGTTTTAAATGATGATTTATTAAGTAATCCAAACATAGAAAATCAAAATATAGATTCGAAGAATACATTTCATGCTACACCTATTGTTGCAACATCTGAAAAGGATATAGAAGTCATGATAGATAAATTAAAAGGTATGATTTTCTACTCTACAATTTCATTTATTAAATTACTATAAAATTAAAATTATATAATTTTTTTATTTATATATTTATATATGAATTTATTTATATATAATTTGAATTTCATTAGAATCACATTTTTAAATATATATTTATATAATTGAATGATATATTATATAATTTATATAATTGATGATATATTTATATAATGAATTTATATAATTATATTTCTTTCATATTTTGTAAATATTTTTTCATTGTTTTAATCCCTTATATTAAATATCTGTATATATAAATATGTATATAAATTTATAAAAAACACTTAAATTATTTTAAATTATATTATTGTTGAATGAATATATGAATGGATAAATATTTTATATTATGTAAATCATATATATTAGATATAATTTATAAAAATTTGAATTTCAATATTATTTATATTCATTAATTTTTATGTTGGCTGTATATTTCTGTGCAAAGCATTGCCTCGTATAGCCATATATTATTTATTTTCAGAGTAACAAAGTCGAGATAATAAGTACTTAAGGTAATACAACACGAAACTTTGAATGAAATAAACATTGACTTGTTTTTTTTTATACAAATCAGTGTTGCATGAGTGCTTGATATTTACTTGATATTACTACTATCAATTTCTACATGCACAAAGAAAGCTTGTAAATATTGTGCAACACAATATAAAATATAAAACATTATATTTCCTGTCTTCCTTTCAAATATTTTTCAAAAGAAAATAATTATTATATACATATATATGATCTTGTATGATTTTATCACAGCTTTATACCATTTTAACGCATCAAAATATTTTTCAATTCATACTTTGATATCTTTCTTTTTTATTTCTTTTTCTTTTTAAATCATCAAAGCACTTAATTGAAATAAAATGTGAACTGTAATATAATATAAAGATTCGTGTTGCTTTTCCTAGATAATTAATTTATAAAACTTTTCATAAGTTTGCATCATATTTCAAATTTTTATTTGCATAGCTTCATTGGAACAACCTGGCATGGAAGTTGCAGATTGGGAAGCAAAATTACTTCGTATTGAACAACTTCAGATTGAATTAGAGGTAATTTATTTCTATCATTCCATTATATTTTGTAAAATTCAATTTCTTTTATATTCATTTTATTATAGATTAAAAAATTAGAAGCAGAAGAAGAATCCTATTATGTTCGAAAAATACCAAATAAACCACCACCTCCCTACACTCCACCTACTGGAAGTGCAAGAATTTCAACTTCGCTTGGGTCACCTTCTCTTCCTCCAGCTGTGATTCCTTCAAACATAGAGGAATTAATAGCATTTACAGAAAAAGCGACAGCAATAATATTTAAAGCTAAGGAAGCTGGAGAAGATATCATGAATTTAGAAGCTCCTTCTGAAATTTGTGAATTAACCAAAGAAAATGACGAGACTATGAAAAAAGATAGAAGAATTTACAATACATTCCTTTTCGATTTGTGTAAAGAAACAATCGCTGAAGTTTATCAAGCTGAATACGAAAAACCAGGTCCAAGTTGGACAAAACCAAATGTAAAAACAAAACCTATCGTGAAGATTCCTAAGACTATACAAGAGCTTAATGCTTATGTGAATAAAGAAGTGGCTACATTATTCGGTTTCAAAACAAAACTGCAACGAGAAAATATGGTAATGCGTTGGAGTAGAAAACGAAGAGACCGAGTTGATGAATTATTAGCTAGAGAAGCTCAAGCTGAGGAAGATGAATGGACGAAATTTCATCATGATGAACTCGCGGTAAAAAATGGTCTTACTGTAACTATATTAGATACTCTGTTAATGGAGACTGTGAATGTAGTTAAAGTTGCATATGCAAAGAAAAGAAAAGTAATGATTTAGTTTTTTTATTTTTTTTTTCTTTTTTCTTTTTATTTTTTTATTTACAAAGTTAAGATTTATGACTGAAGTATTGATATATATATGAGTTATAACATAATCGTTATAATTAAAAAAAACAGTATATATTATTTTGAAATTAATTAGCCTAAACTGCTATAATTTTAATGAATTTTGTTAATTAATTATTATTTGTATTTTATGATTTGTAAGGCTGGTTCCTATTTATTTCATGTTCGTAAATAAGAAGACAAAAGATGTGACAAATTTTATGAATTTTAGAAGTAATATGTAATTAGCAATTATCGACATATAGAATTCGATAATCAAACTATAAGTTCATTTTGTTAAAATAGAATTATTATTAGAGTATATAAGTTTTAGAATAGCATATAAATTTATCACAATTTATATTCATATATATTGAGATGTAACATATTTAACATAGGAATCCCATTAATTTTAAGAATATATAATTATTAATTTAATAACTTTGAGCGTTTTGTTCGAGTAAATTTATATTATACAATATATTTTTTATTTATTTGTTTTGAATTTGATTACAAATTTATAAATATTAAATTTATTTTCATGAAATAAATTTATAGCAAAAACTTATAACAATTTATAAATAACATTTTAATTACAATATTACTTGGACAAAATTTAACAAATACTCGGACAAAATGTTCCTTTGATTACATATATCTATAACTGTGTTATAGAAGTTATCAATCATAGAACATATATGATATGTTCTTATTAAGTCGTATCGGATTTCATAGAATTATGCTCAACTATGTATAATAAAACAAAATTTAAACCAAAAGACTGATACTTTGGGGCCATTTCGATCTAAATTAAAAACATCTTAAAGAAACATATAATAGTTAATAATTAAACATTGTTTATAAATTGGCGCTGAAAAAAAACTTTCCAAGTTAGCTATCTGTAACAAAGAGATAGTTTTGATTTTTTATTATATAGCCCCTTTAATATATAAGAATTAATATACAAATGTAAAAAAAAAACAAAAAAATCTACTTTTTATATTATGAATTGCATCGCGTTTATAAACTGATTAATCAGTTATATTTTAATATAATTTTGATTGGTAATATGTTGACTCTATTCTATTATACTTAAGTTTACATTTATGGTTGTGATGTCAATTTAATATTCACAAAATAAAAAATAAAAATAACGTGTTAATTATATAAAAATACAGCAGTGATGAAGAATGGAATATTAGCTTTAATTAGTATGAAATGTGAATTATCAACTTGATATATTTTAAAAACATTTTTTTTCTGATGCAAATCTTTTAACATGACTTTGAAAAATTTTGTTTTAGAAATGTACATATGATAATAAGATTTAAATATTACAATACTAGATTTTCTTTTTTAAAAATTTCTACCAATTAGAATTATAAAAGATAATATAAGAATTATAAAAATTTCTCAAGTCTTTTGTTTGTTACGTAACTTTTTTGTTTATTTTTTTCTCTTTTTTTTATTTACAATTTAATACTAATTGCATAACTGTTATGTATTATAGATATTGTTCACGTATGTAGTGTTGAATATGTACTTAATTAAGCTATAATATATTTTATAATAAATTTTTTGAAAAATTTCTGATGTTTCTGTTAATATTTATATAAAAAGAAAATATAATATTCCAATGATATCTTTGTATATAAAGAAATAAATAATATAAAAAAAATTTATTTTTTATAGAAAAAAATTTTATATAGATTGCTTTAAATAAAATATTTTTAAATTTCTGCCAAACTTTAATATATATGCATCTATAATCAGGAGAAAAATTTACATCATTTTCCTCATTAGGAAGTTATAACTCTTATGTAGGCATTATTAATATTTTTAAAAATATTAATCACTAAAAATATTTTATTTGAAAAAAATTCTGAGGTAGGTGCAGTGCTAGTTGGTTTTGATAAATATTTTAGTTATTCAAAATTGATAATAATAGCATAATATTTAAGTGATTTCAATATATATTTTATTGCTATAAGTGCAAATATAAAAATTCTTTTTGTTAATAATATTAATATACCTGGCATATATATATTTTACACATATAATTTCTATATAATAATAAAATAATGTAAAAATTGATTTAAAAATTATATTTTTTATTAGGTACTGAAATTTTAGTATGCATAGAAAGTTGTACAAAAGAAAACTATATAAATAATTAATAAGAAAACTTGAATGTTACATTTCAGATATATTAATAAAACGATTTCAAAAAATGCTAAATGTACATTAATTATAGGAGACAATCAGCATCACTTTAAGACATTATTAGTTTTAACAAGAGTTAAATTAGAAGATATAAATAAATGGAAACATCATGTGATAAAGAAAAAAATAAATTTATACTTGATTATTATATTGAATCGCTTGGTGATCTTTTATCTTATTTAGAAAAATTAAAAAAAAAAAAATATATATATATATATATATATATATATATATATATATATATATATATATATATATATATATATATATATATATATATATATATATATATATATATATATATATATATATATATATATATATATATATATATATATATATATATATATATATATATATATATATATATATATATATATATATATATATATATATATATATATATATATATATATATATATATATATATATATATATATATATATATATATATATATATATATATATATATATATATATATATATATATATATATATATATATATATATATATATATATATATATATATATATATATATATATATATTTTTTTTTTTTTTTTTTTAAAAAAAAAAAAAAAAAAATATATATATATATATATATACATAGAATTTTTTTTTTATTTTTATCAAAATTTATGATTGGTTAATTTTTTTTCTCTTGTTGAGAATTATTATTTATTGAAAATGTATTTTAATATATGTTTCAGTAAACAATAACAATCGTATATTATTTGTTCTTCAATTAGTTTTTTCTCTCTTTACTACTCTCAAATCAAAATATGACATCAAATTTTGAAAATCTAAAATCTCGTTTGACAATTGTGATCTGATTCATAAAGTAAATAAATAGAGATGGGAAATTATGTTGTTTGATGCAACATGATACATGATATAAGTGTAGACTAAGAATATGACGTCATTCTCTTGAGAGAATTTTTGCAACAATTCTAATTATAATTAAAATGTGATTTAAAATAATTATTGAATTTATTAAAAATGTATATTAATTTATTAATAAAAATTATTTATGTCGATATTATATTAATATATGATTTTTTTTCAAAAATATAGAAATTAACTTTTTAAATGATATGATTACATTCTATTAAATTTTATTTTATATAATTATAATAATAATTTAAGTTAATAAAATAATAAAATTAAGTTTATTTTTATTTAAAATAATCATGTGATCTATATTATTTCTTTTTATATGTGTATAAAACATATTTCGAAAATATTTAATAATCAAAATTGAGTAAAAAAATTATAACATATATTAAAATAAAAAAATTATAACATATATTAAAATAAAGTCATAATCATCAGCATATTCATCGTATATTGGTAGTTATGAATGAAAGACACGATTTATATCTCTATATTATGTAATAAATGCTGAAGGTCACGATGTCAATGCGTGATTGTCAGTGATAGACATACTTTGTTTAAAATTATCTGTGTAGTTATTATAGCGATTAATTGATAAAGAGTATATTTTGTGTGGATACTAGAAGACAGTTTCATTTTAGTTTGAATACTTGTTCCTGTAGGTTATAGTAAAATGAAAACAAAAAATATATTATCATTATCAAATGAAGAATTTAAAACTCTAATGGATTCTATTGATGTAGTTTTATCAGACTGTGATGGTGAGTGATTATTTAGTATAAAATGATTTTTCTTAATGATATTTTAAAATATTTTAAAATAGAAGTAATTTAATATTCATTTATATTATAATATTAATATTGAAATATTTAATAATTAATAATAAATAAATAATTCAATGTGCAATATTATAAATAATGTTAATTAATCTCAGTAAATCTTAGGTGTGTTATGGAGAGAAACAGAGGTAATAAAGAATTCACCTGAAACAGTAAAAAAGTTGAAAGAATTAGGTAAAAAATTCTTTTACATAACAAATAACAATACTAAAACTAGAGCTGAATTTTTAAAAAAATGTAATGATTTGAACTATGATGCAACAATAGTAAGTAAAATGTATTACAATGTTTATAATTGAATAGAATATTTATAGAATATTATATAAAATATTATTTTAAATTTTTATTTAGGATGAAATAGTATGCACTTCATTTTTGGCTGCTGTATATCTTAAAGAAAAAAAATTTGATAAAAAAGTATATATAGTTGGAAGTGTTGGCATTGGTAAAGAACTTGAAGCTGTGGGTATTCAACATTATGGTACTGGAGTGAGTACTTAAAAAAAAAAAACTATAATTAGTTAATATATTTAATATAATTAATATATTTATTAATA
>NW_006263372.1:1659295-1665087 GCF_000469605.1 Apis dorsata
ATTTTATTATTATAGCCAGATATAATAGAAGGTGATGAAGTAGAATTGGTAAAAAACTTTAAACCAGATCCAGAAGTTGGAGCAGTTGTTATAGGCTTTGATAAAGATTTCAGTTTTCCTAAGATTGTAAAAGCTGTTACTTATTTAAATGATCCCAATGTTCATTTTATAGGAACAAACAATGATATTGAAAGGCCTTCACCAAGTACTAACAAATTTCCAGGTTGGAATTTATGTTTATTTATATTATTATATATTATATTATAATCTAATTTTTTAATATGTTTTATATTTATTTTAAATATTTTTTAAAAAAGTTTAACTATAAGATTTAATTATATAGGAACTGGTTGCTTCATAAAAAATATAGAATCAGCTTGTAATAGATCAGCAGTAATACTTGGGAAACCAGAATCTTTTGTCAGTGAATACATTACAAAAAAGTATGGTTTAAATCCTGAAAGAACACTCATGATTGGTGATAAGTAAGTATAATTCATAATAATAATTTATAATACATCTGAGCAATTTTTATATCATTTAATACATAACTGTTTTATTTCAGTTGTAATACTGATATTCTTTTGGGAAAACGTTGTGGATTTAAAACTTTAGTTGTATTAACTGGTATTACAACACAAAATGATATAGAGAATATGAATGCTTCTGATATAAATACTAAAGATTTGATAATACCAGACTATTATGCAAATGAATTAGGTGATATATTAGAAATGATTAAAATATTTTGATGATTTTGTTAAAAAATTTAATTCAAATATTTAATATTATTTAAAAATATTTAAAAATATGATATACAATTGTTTTATTTTCTATTGTTCTATTTATTTTCTGTTTTTGTTATATTTTTTATTCTTATATTTAATGTAATAATATATAAAATATCTAAATATTAATAAGTATTAGAAAAAGGATCTTCATTTTTCGTTTATCAAATTCATGTATATATTTATATACAAGAATATGCAGTATATATAACTGCTTTCAATATTAGCTAAAGAAATATTCTCATATGTATAATATTAAAAATGATTAATGTTTGAATTTTTTGTATTATTACTTTCTATTTTTATAAATAGAATTTATTATTTTTATAAATAATAATTATTTATCACAAACTTTATATTAACAATAATAAACATTAATGTTTATAATTGTTTAATTAAATATGTTTATATGTATTTTATTAAAAACAAAGCATTTTTATTACTTGAAATAAAACGAAAATAAAGAAAATTTCCTAAAATTATTTTGTATTTTTTATATTTTTTTTTTTAAATATTGAATATATTTATAAAAATTAATTTATCATAGATATGTTATCTTATTTTAATTTAATGAAAATTATTATTTAAATAAAATTTTAAATAAATGAAAATTAATATACTTTAGATATATCTAATTTCTATATGTGAGATAAAAAAATATGTCAATAAAATATGATGAAAGATATGATGGAAACAAATACAATGATACTTTTCTTGTCATTTTTATGATTTTGTATTAGTAAAGGAAACATTTGTTTTATGATAAAGGAGAAAAATAAATAAATAATTTATATATCATAATGGACGAAGTATAAAAATAGATATGTTATTCATTGTATTTTGCATGTATCACAGAGTCTTAAAATTTTTAGATCATCTTTACTTAAATATACATTTTATATATTAAAAAATACTAAATATTTTTACTTTTTATTGCGTTTTAATTAAATTATATTTGATGATTTTGTTAAAAATCATATGTATTGTTAATTATCATATGTATATATTGCGTATATATTATAATAAATAACAACAAACTATTTTTTGAAATTGATTTTTATTGTCGCACCTAATACTCGGTTACTATTAAATTTTTATACTATCTCACTCGCTAAACGTTCTTTTAATGTTTAAAACATATTCCATATGTTTCATCAACAATATTTCATCATTAAATAGAACTGATTCAATTTTTTATGGAACTAACAATTTTTAATATCCAAATAAAAATTTTAAACAATTTTTCCACATACTTATTTTTAACATTATCGTTTACAATTAAAATTTTTTTCTCACATGTGCACGAGTCATAAGAATGCATTCTTATAGAAATAAATTAATTATTTAAAATATTATAAAATTTGATTTTATTGATTAAAAAAAAGAAAATTATTTTTTTCCTTAGTTTTTATTTTATATTTATTTTAATCGAAATGTTATATTGAAATGTTTATATCCGAAGAAAAGTTTATTAAAATTTCTTTTCAAAAAATAGTTGATTAACTCGAACATTGTGATTTCGAAAAAAATTTTATGAATTGTTAAGAATATGTTAATGACTAAAAGTATAAAATCATAACATTTTGATGTTATCAATCAAAACTGTTGGATAAAGGTCGAATCTATAATAATCAATCGTTATCTAAATTGAAGATGATGAGTATAATTTAGTGCTTGTTTTGGCATATAACTATTCTTAATTATTCAATTTATTGGCCCGATTGCTTATCTTCAGAATGATATAATTTCTATGATTGATATCATTTTTATGGATTAGTAGTTTTCATACATTTATTTCTATTTAGAATAATTGAATAAAAAGGTATTTTATATATTAACATATTATAACTTAAGACTTAGAAGATTGGATGATATTATTTTTTATATATATATATTTCTAAGATGAACAATTTTTCCATTTGTCCAAAGAATAATGAATAATGATAATAAATAACAAATAATAATAATAATAAAATATTTGCTAATAAAAAATAAAAAATATTTTAATTAATTATTAAATATTTTTAAAATTATAATTTAAATGTATGTAGATGTATTTCTATATTATAAATCAATAAATATTAATAATATTGTTTATTTAAATTCACTATAATAACAGTTTTAAACACAAAGAATCATAATCTTCTAAGTGTTAAGATTGTTAATAACATACAAAACTTTAAAAAGAATGATTCCAACCAATTCTTATTTCTTGAATCACTTTAAATAATTTTCATTCCTTATTATTTTTTTAACATATATTATATTGTAAATTTATATTGTAAATTTTATTAAATTAATTAAATTTTTAATATTTGATTTCATATTTTCACCTATTACTAATATCAATTGATACTAATAATATTAGTGAATTAATACTAATAAATTTTTTTATATTATTATAATATATTTGATAATAAAATTAAATTTTTCTATATAGATTTTATATAAATTATAAATCTGAGATTATTTCTATTTCAAATTATAATTGTCAAAGAAATTTAATATGTAATTTGTCAATTTACTATTTATTAATCAATAAATTATTATGCAATAAGACTCTGAATATTAATAGTTTACGAATGTTTGTCATCCAATGAATAGAGATCCTACATTGTGTTTTATACACAAATATTTCCTTCGGTTTTTTTTGATTTTTTTTGTCTTATTATATCTATTAAGTACTATAAAATACTTATAACAGTTCCAATTCTCTTTTCATTTTTTATTTAATATGATTAAATTTATGAATGATAACGATAATATTTGTTTATTCAATCGTTCAAAGCTCTCATTATCTTTCTTAAGTGATTCGATTACTTCACGAAGAAGTAATTCTTATTACACATATGATTTCTCAAAATAATATTTCTAGATTGGTCGAACAAGTCTCATAAGTCACTCCATGGAGGATGTTCGTACATGTGTTTTTTCTTCAATGTTCCATTTAACGACCGGTCTCACGTGCCATTTGAATTCACGTTATAGTAATTGATACGCTCGCTTCTTGACAAATATGCAAACCAATAAAATACGTTGATTGCTAGAAAGAATACGGGGAACACGATGCGGCTGGCTCGATCGATTTTTGATACGGAATTATATCTAGGAGTCCTCCTGCGTCGTCTTCGACCTGATTCCTTTCTGCTTGGAGGAGTTTGTCGAGGAGGTGGACTGCAGGCCACGCAGGACATTTGCCAGTGACCCATTGTAGGATTTTTGCTCGGTTCTGGAATTGCTGATAGTGGTATTACCTCGATTATACCGTCCTCATTCATTGTAAAATTACGACTTGAATGTCCACGAGCTGCTAGATTTCCGGCAGTTCTTTTGTTCGATTGGGAAATCTGAAATAATAAATATTCTGTTAGTTGAATAGAATCATTTATAAGAAATGAATATATATATATTTTTTCTTTTGAGATTCTTTTTCTGAGATTTCATCTTTAATATTTTAATAATAATAATTGATTTCAGTTTTACTAAATATTCCATTTTAATTGGGTTTCTTCTATTTTTCTGCATTTAATAAAAATTAGCGCGAAAAATAAATTTGACACGGTGCCAAAATGAAAAATGAAAGAAGCAACAAGATCGTATCCATAATTTCGCTATATCATGATTACGCAATGGGGATGATGTTTCTTGGTTTCTAGATCATCCCTTTATTAATGCTCACTATCAAGTTTTTGCGCAAGCATGTGTTCAATATTGATGGAAACATAAGAAGGTATGATAGATTGTTGCATATTAGCAATGTAACGATTTTAATCTTTAACTGGAAGTATCAGGTTTGCCGATTTTTGTAGTCACTATGGAACAATGCCAAGACAACAGAGCATGAATTCTTACAAAGTATGAATATTAAACGATCTTGTCCATACTCGTGAAATACTTTGAAATTTATTATATTATCCTTATTGGAATTGAGAAGAAACATATTTTTATTAATTTATTTTTATTCATTATCAAATTATCTTTAGTAATTTTGAATTTTTTTATTAAAATATAATGTATAAAATTAAGGACGAAAAAAATATTTCTTGCAATATTTGTGATACGATTCTATGATAAATTAACATCTGACTTATTATTTTTATTATTTTATAATATTATTAATAATAGGCTTTTTTTAAAATTATAATTATAATGAAAAGTTAATATAATATTTTTGTTCTTATGCTATTTGAGTAGTAAAATATTCAATAATGTTTTAATGTTATAATAAATTATTTTCAAAGTATAAAAATTACTGGTTCTTTCTTCAATGGCTGCGTATCCGCTTCCTCTTCATCGCTGGAAGTTTCACTTTCGCTTAGATCCGAACTGAAATAACATTCGCCGGAACCATACTTAGTGAAATAGTGGACCACCGCAAATTGTATAATGGTGGCGAAAATGAAGGCGAACGAGAGGAAAACGAAGAAATCCAAGGCAGTGGGATAAGGAACTTTTGGCAGATCGGTTCGTGCCTCCAATCCCAAAAATGTCATTGTTAACACAGTTGTTATTCCTTTAAACAAATTTTTTAAATTTTCCTTCTATATAAAAATTGTTTGTTAAAATAATTATAGTTTTGATTAATATAATAAATATTCACGATCTACGAATTTACCTAGTGATACACGATCTGCAGTGGCTTCTCGATTTAACCAGAAGGAGACCCAAGACAGGACGACTAGCAAAACACAAGGTCCATATACTTGTATAAGAAAATTACCCATGTGCCTTTGCAGATGAAAATATACCAGCAACATCGAATATTCCGCTAAAATCAAATAATACTTTTAATATATAAAATTTTATTATACTTTTTATCTTGTCTAAAATAATAATATAAAATCAAGATATATTGTATTTTTGTTATATTTGTTTAATATTAATCTTTATTACATATTATTTATATTATATTAATAAATAATAAATATATTATATAATAAATAATAAGTATAATAAATAAATATTAAAAATATTAAGTAAAATTTACATTAAATGTAAAAAATA
>NW_006263372.1:1665381-1694549 GCF_000469605.1 Apis dorsata
AAAAGAGAATAAATTATTCCTTAACAAGAGATTATATAATTCTATCTTATCTAAAATATAATTAATTATTATATATAAAATATAATTATATAATAATAATTATAGTCCATAACAAATGTAAGCTAAATATTCTTAAATAAAATATTGAACATGATAAAATAATACAATATTCAAATATCTTTTTTTTATACAATAATAAATATGTAATATAATCATATAGTCATATAATTAATATTACATGAATGTTCTGCAATAAAATAAACAAATTTAAATTTAAAATTAAAAAAAATTAAAAATAAAAGCAACTTAATTCAATGTTCATAATTTGTTTCTAGTTCGATATTCTTAAATTTCATCCAAATTATACATATATTATAATATTATAATATTTATTTTCTATTTGTTTCAATTTTTATTTCTACTTGAATTCCATATCAAATATTAATTCATATTGAATTGAAATCAAACACAGTTGTGATCATTAGCTTCTTTGGTTACGCTTGAAATCTGTCGCATTGAACATATCATCCAATTCTCCTCTTATTTGCCTTGCATTTTTTCACTTGATAACGTTTACAAACTGGAACAACTTTATTGAACTTCATCTGATACATCATTCTGTTTCCTGTATATTATTTCCGGTATCCGACGCGGCATCCATTTCGATTTATCGAATACAAACAAACAATGCACGATTATTTGCCTTTTGCATTCGTAAATTTTTTCAAAATCAGTGTTTTTCAATTTCTTTAAAGTGTAACCTTATTACAACAGCGAAATAAATTGCTCTATTTTTGCTCTATTTTCTCAGTTGCATAAATAAATTATTTACATTTATTTCCTTTGATTTATTTTATTATTTCTTTTATTTTTTCGTTTAATAATATATTTCAAATTTAGATAAAAAAATAAATTTAGATAATAAAAGATCGGTGAGAAAGAAGTTAATTGAAGTAGTATCGATTCTTTTCATCGATCAGATATATCCAAAGCAATAAGAAATAAGAGAATTTTATTTTCTTTGAAGTTCTTTTTTCTTCTTTTTTTTTTTTTTCTATAGAAGAATTATTCAAAAATATTTGAAAAAAAATATAACTATATTTTGAGGTTAGTTATCATTAAAAGAAAATCATGATATTACAATATTAATTTAATTGTACTATTAATGTATAATTCTTTAATTTTGAAGATATTTTTCTTGTAAAATAATTTTTTATTACTTTTTTGAATCAAATATTCTATTATATCACTTGTTTGCGAAGCATTAATTGATGCTAATCCAATTAAAAGTTGGAATCCTCGCGTCCTAACCTCTTTTCTCCTTATCAATCGATGGAAATGGAGATTTTTGGAAAAGAATTTTTGCAATTAGTTGTCGTTGCCAACTTTCTAACGTGGAAAACCTTATCTTGTTTCTTTATCTTTCTTTCGTTTCACTTTCTATTTCCATCTTTCATTTTCTCTTTTTTGTATTTTCTTTTTCTTTATATCACGTTGTCGTTTTTTCTTGCACCATTTTCTGGTCAATTTCACCTACTACTCTTAGCTTTATTCCTACATATCGATATTCTTCTCCTAGAATCCGTAAACGTGACAATAAAAGTTTCCAATCGAATTTCTTTGCAATCGTTAAGAGACATTTCTTTCCCTCGTTTCTTTAATTCAAACTTACCTGCCGATATTTATCAAGCTTTCAACGACTCTTAACGCGCTACACTTTTTTTTTTTACATTTCTGGTCTTATATTTTTTTTTAGAATCGATCATTCTTAAATTATCATCGATAAAAGATCTTAGTTAAGAAATTTATTCTTTATGGATTTAATTTTAATTCTTTCAATGAATAAATTTGATATTAATATTGTTTGATAATATTTTACATGAAATTATTTTTAAGAAATTTTGAAGATTTATTTGAAATATATGGAAATATTGAAATTATTTAAAAAATAAAAAAAAAATTATTATAAAATTAAAATAAAAATATATTGATAAAATTAGAATTTTATTTGTAATTAATATTATTAATAATTATATAATTCTAATTATATATTTATAATATTACATATTTAAATATATATATTCATTTTTTAAATTTCTAAAGATTTGATTCTCTATATAAATGTACATAATAAGTATAATTTTAATAATTTTAATAAATAATTTTAATAAATAAATAAAAAAGGAAATAATGTAGCAAATAATAAAAACAAATAAATCTTTTAAATAAATTTTTTCAGCAAATTGAACAACAAAGCATCTAAATCACTAAATTTAGAAATGAATTATCTAATAAGAAATGTCGACTTACCGTGTGAAAGGGTCGTCGATGCAGAATAATTTGCAGTAGGATTGGCAACCAAATCGAATTGGGATAATTTCATGTCCTCGGCGATTGCTACTTGTCGGGCACTGTTCCACTTGTAGATCACGTCCCGCTTCGTGTAACCGACTGCAATCAAGAAAATATTTCTTAGCTTAACTCGTTCGCCAAGGAACTATAAAAAAAAAATATCGAATTCATTCTTCGTTTAAGTGTCACCTTTCTTATTCAATGAAAATTCCAGAGACGTATTTGTTATTTAAATCTCCCTCTTTTTCTCTTTCTCTCTCTGTTTTTTTCCAGCACAACATAAAGAAAAACACTGTTATTATGTTGTTTAATTGTTATCAGAGAAATTTGTGTTTTTAATATTCTTCATCTTTGGTTTTCAAGATTTCTTATTTTTCTTTTTCTTATCACTTTTTTTATTTTCCAATTTTCAATTAAAGACAAAAATTTTATTCTAAATATAGAATATAACGATTCAAGATAGAGGAGAAATGAGAGAAAGATTAAGATTCATGATCTAAGCTTTTTTAGGGTTAATTTTAACAAAAGTTCTTTATAAATGTTTAAAATTGTTTTCACTAATTTTTCTTTTTAATTTTATCTTTTCAATTGAACTTACAACTACCAAATTGTAGTGGACATCTTTGTGTATCCATTGGAAAATTTTCAAGATTCATTGGACATCCTGCCTTGATCGTGAGTCTAAAATCAAATATTTATATTATATTACTAAAGAAATAATCTTATGAGAAATATATCAAATAATTACTTTTAATATTTATTAGTCAAAAATTATTATTTTTATTAATTATTCAAATGACTCTAAAATAAATGATCAATATTTATTATTATCATTATACTAAATACAATTTTTATATTAATTTTTATATTAAGAAACATAACATACAAAAAAATCACAAAATATCAAAAATACGTTATAATATTTGAAGAATAAAATAAATCTTTGTTTAAACTCTATTTTGTCAAAATTTTTTACAAAATCCGCAATTTAATTATCATTCATCACATCAAAAATCAGATTTCGATACATTTCCAATTTTTTATTCGAAACATATACATTTTATTCGAAATATTTATGCATCAGATCGCAGATGATATAAATTACAAAAAAATGAAAAAAAAATATTCATCACAATAATCACACGTTTTATTCGATGGATCTCGAGAATGATTTCGCGTTCACTAGAATCATCCATCTATTTGATACAATCTTAACCGATGTATAACGTCTTATAACACTTGGCATATAATTCAGTTTTGTTCTATTTGGCGAACATAATAATTCGATATCGTGGATCTCTGAAATATTTGATTCGCGATTACCTCTCTACGTGTTGTTCCCTATATGGTACCATTAGTCCATCGAGCCTATCTACTAATTCGAAATAATACAATTGCATGCATGTATATATACACAATAGATACGAGATATAGAATCGTGATATCGGAAAATATTATTTAGCACCGGTAGAACGAACATTTTCGAGCGTTTTCGAGTGCAACGGACGATGAGGAACCACGAAGCTTGGCTATTGTTCTTTTGGCACGACGGACAGGTGGCGAATACGAATTTTCAGGAAATACAGGATATATGAAATAATATTTCATTAGTAGAAATTCTATGACTGTTCCGCAGATATCCTTTTGTTTTAAGCCGTTTTCGTGGAGATTGCACAGTATAAGATTGATACATGACGAAATTCTTCGAATTTGATAAATTAGAATGATCCATTAAATTTTGCGTTGTTCTCGATTGTTATCAATCGTATTAATTGTTCGATATCGATAATGTTTGTTGTTGTGTGTTTATATTATCTGAAAATCAATGTTTCAGAGATAATAATTTGATGATAAAAAGTTGGATATATATATAATGTTATTATTTGAATAAAATTATTATTCACTATAAAATATATTAATATTGAAAATTATCTGAAAAATATTTTGTAATAAATAATAATTTGTGTAATATAAGAGATAAAGATCTTAAGAAAAAAATTATTTTGAAATATTAAACTTATTAATGATATAATAAATATAATCAGGTGATTATGATTTCTTAATGTACATATATATATATAATATTTTGATTTTTCTTGATATACAAAGAATCTAATTTTATTTTATATCTTGAATTTTGATATTTGTTTAAATTGTTATTTTTTAAAAATTCTTGTTTTTTTATATATTTTTTTTTTTAAAATTTTCAAAACAGACCGTTATTAAGATTTGAAAATTTCAACTTTCAAGTTCTATAATCGTGAGATAACATAGATTATGATTATATAATTCCAAGTTTGTTGCAATGTAGTCGTATTACGAGTTTAATGTTAAAGATGTCTCTAGTATCAACTATTAGTTAAATGAATAGACTAAAGATGATAAAGCAGATAGTACTCAGTTCTAACTAGAATTATGATATACATGTATATTAAATTAAATTATTGTATGTATCAGAATATTATATGAAGTGAAAACTGTTTTTAAATAATCAGATTATGTTATAATATCATTATATTATTATTATTATTATTATTATCATCATTATATTACATTATTATTGTAATATTGTTGTTATAAATTTTATAGATTAATAATAGAATGTAATTTAATTCTCAAGTAATTTAATTTTGCATTAGAAG
This sequence comes from Apis dorsata, assembly GCF_000469605.1. NCBI lineage: Eukaryota > Metazoa > Arthropoda > Insecta > Hymenoptera > Apidae > Apis > Apis dorsata. The sequence continues at coordinate 1,670,376 of NW_006263372.1, forward strand.
CGTCTGTACATGGGCAATTATATTAATCTGTTGACGTTAAGTCAGTTAATTGCATATAATTACAGTTGCGTATAATTTGATTTTATCTGATATTTTTGTAATTTTTAAAGTTTTAATTGAAAAAAATTTTTATTATTAGTATCAGTAAATCTTAATTAATAGATAATAAAATAAAATAATAGATAAAATTAAATAAATATAATTTCATGTAGAAAATAATAAACACTTTGATATCAATACTTCTTATTAATTGTTTATCCATCCATTTTTATGATGAAATATTTTTTATTTTTACCAGTTACACATGTTTTTCAACATTTAATCACATAGTTACTATAGCTTAGTCATTTTGATCGAGGTATTGAACATGTTCAACCAAGGATAGATCTCGAGCAATTTACTTTCAACGATTTTCCACTACATTTCTGGAGTTTTATAAGAGTTCTTTACAGACTAATCTCAATCACGGCTCTGATCGATCTTCTTCCAAATGATCGATTTTCGAAACTTAATCCACGATTGTTATCGACGACTCGATGATACAGAAAAAAATCGTACAACGAATGTTTTAAATATTTTAAAAGACGAAAAAAAAAAAAATATAAAATAAAACATAATTAAATATATGATATTGTTATAAATTTTTACAAAATTCTCTTTTATCATTTTGTTTTAATTTTTCAATTTTTTCCCATTAATTTAATATATTCTATGCAAATCATAATAACTTATAATTAAATATAAATAAATATAAATTAATTTTCCAATTTCTATAATTCAAGTTTATAATTAAGATATTTCAATATTTATAATAAGATAAATGTGAGAAACAAATCTGAGAGAAGATAACAGAATTCATTTCCTCTTGGAGAAACCAAAGTGAATTAATTAAGCGATTAATTGGCTCGATATCGACATATTTCCGCATTTCATCTTCAGATATGAATCTGAATTTTCTATTATATTTTTCTATTATATTATTATTATGATTCGATTTATGGTATTCAGATTTCAAATATGCCGATATATGATGTTAAATTTTCTTCTCGCGTTCAATGATATTTTATTTTATTTTTATTTCGTTGAATATCCATGAAAGCATTTTATAAGGAAGAAAATCCTTCTATATTTCAAAATTTATTCTTTCTCGAATAAGAAATAAATAAGGACAATATTTGAATATAATAATTGATACGATATTCAATTTATCGTATGAATATAGTGTAGTTTGACAACATTGAATGATAAATATCATAATTCATGAATTATTATAAAAATTTTTTTATAATGATACCTCCTCATTGATTTCGATGATTTTATAATATGATGCAATATATTTTTATAACTTTGAACTTTCTGTTGGTTTATATTAAATTCATTGATATGTTTATTTTGATTTTTTTATTTTCTTTAAAAAAAAGAAAAAAATAATAAAAACTAATCAATTCATATTTATAATCAAATTTCGATTCTGACCTAGATTCCAGATTGGATCCTTATTTTTGTACTAATTTATATACTATAATTTTAAAATATATCGTTAACACATCCAATTTCAAGTATTTTCCACATGTTTTTTTTTTCTTTTCTATAAACATTTAATTTTTGTTCAACAATCTCGATAAATATTGACACAAAACAATATTCTTTTATCTCTCATTATCTCTATTATCATTTATTATTATTTTTATTTTCAAACGATTCATTGTTATTTATTTTTTATGTCAAAACTTGCAAAACTTGGTTCAAAATTCGCATTCCTTATTTTTTTTCTTTCAATTTTCAATAAGGATTTCAATTTTCCTTTCTTCTATTGATCAGCCACGCTATCTCTGTTTGGAAAGTTAGCAGGATGATTCTCAATGTCGATTACAAACGTATTCGACTGCGTTGGAAGATGTGTCGAGCGTTTAGGACTGGAGGAGGAACTTTTCACCTTAATTGCCGGGCGAAAAGCAGGAAACGTTTTCGAAGTTGAAAAGGGTTCGTTGGTACATCAAAAGCACTTGTTCAGCAAGGTGACGTCATCTCCTTTTTCAAATCTTTCTCAAACGATTTTGTAACGTTCTACGTGTTTCCGTGAGATAGAATTATACTCGATTATCAGCCATTCTATTCTTTTGACTTTTGCATTGAGGAAATAATAGTAGTAGCATGATCGCGTATAAAATTAATAAAATAATGCAAAAAATAGTAAATTTAATGTGCTGAATAATTTTTAAATTTAATTTTTAATAACGTAGTATAGATTTTTCAAATTAAATATTATCCAAGAAATTCTGTATTTATTCAGAAATTTCGCAGTAATTCAACAACGAAAAATTCGAAATTTATATTCGGACGATATAATTTGAATTATAAGAAATGTTTGCACCGAACAGATTCGATATTTATTGCTACCCACTGGTAGACCCTTTTGTATCGCGGTGAAAATAATTTTCATTGTTCATCAGGTCGAATGGGTTTCATTGTGGACCGTGTGCAGCTTGCTCGAGAGCTTGACATTTGAATTTACCGCCACGAACACGTCCAGAAATGTTCGTTTACACGCCGAGAGACCGAAATCACAAAAAATATCGAAAAACCAGAGATTGTTGATTTAAAAATTGAATTGAGGACAATAAACTTCCAAGGCATAGTTAAAATTTTGTTTTAAAGAAAAAAATTCTAATTTAAAACAATTATTTGTTTTTATAAATATTAATATTTAAAAAAAATTAGTAAGAATTTTCAATAATAAAATAAAATTAAAACAAATTTTAATTTTATGTAATTATTTATCTTTTTTAGATATTAATATTTATATAAAAAGAAATTTAAGTTAAAATTTATTATAACTTTTGGATTCTTGATAAATTGTAGTTTTTTTTTATATTTTATTCATTTTTGCATTAATTATTTATTTTTTTTACAAATATTAATATCTGAAAAAAATTTAGATAAAATCAATCATATTAGATCCTTGTCAAGTTTTAATTTTTTAATATCATATTAAATATTATTTGAAAATTATATTAGATTGGTCTTAACTTAAAGTTATTATGCTATGAATAATAAAAATAAGATTCGTTTAAAAAGATATCCAAATTACAAAATCTTGAGAAAAAATTATTGCTTATAATAATATTTTTTCTTTTTTAGACGAATAAAATATCCAAAATTATATGCCATAAACAGTATATTTACAAGCATATTTACAAGATGCTTAATTTAATCCATGCTAAATATCGTAAATTATTTGTAATACCAAAAAAATTTTTGTTTTTCAAATAGATTTAATCTGTATAATTAAGTATGTAAGTTTCCATAGGTATGTGAACATTTTTTAAAAATGAAATCATAACCTTGTATGATTTTGAAGATTGAAAATATTAACTATATATTCTACTTGTTTTTGATATTATTATTATCTTTTATCTTTTATCCGTATTGTTGAGTTAATATTAATACTTCTGTTGATTCTTTATTAGATATTATAACTCGATTTTTGCAATGTCACAATGACGCAATATTAAATCAATTTCAAATCATATTGAATTTCATATTAATTTTATATATTAAGTAGGAATAAATACTTATGCTAGATTTAAAATCACGATAAAAATTATAATAATTAGCAATTACTCGTTTATCAGAGTTATATGTTACAGGAAACAGAGCAAAAATATCTGAAATTTAAAATCCTGGCTGCATTCCAAATGAGTACGCCACAAATTGAAACAAACCATGGTTTCAAATATGTATTGGGAATTCTTGTTATTTATGGTCGGATTTAATATTTTCTAATGGTCTCATTGTCAATTCTAATAGTTTATGATAATTAATATATTATATTATATTTAATTAATATATTAATTAAATGGAAAACTATGCTATTATTATCATAAAGCGATAAAAATATAAAAGATATTATAAATATTAAAGATATTATAAAAGATATCATTATTACAAAAAAAATATCAATAATTTTGAAAATTTCAAAAAAAGAAATAATCTTGAGAAAAAATAAATGATAAATCATAATATTTATTATGTATAAGTGAAATATATAAGAATGATTAGCTTTTAATAATAATAAAATTTTCGCCAGGTATCACATTTCCATATTATGTCAATATCACAGTTCAAAATTTAGTGGAATTAACGTCTATCTCTTCAGTTACGAATCAAGTGGTATTAGTGAACGAGACAAACATGTGCAAGGATGAAATGGAGAGATGAACATCTGCTCAACTCAGCGGATATACAAACCGCGTCGTTTGAAATTGAAATCGACCACGGATCGTCGTCCATGCATGGAGGCTTGTAATTAATCACGATATTCTAATATTACGGATATTACGAATAAATTTTTGTCTCTGTCCGAATAAAAAACAGCGAAAAAATCGATCCACATATCGCGACAAGAAAAAAACATAAAAAAAATTAAAAAGAAGAAAAAAAAATGAAACATGCAATTTCGTGTATCTCATACAAACGAGAATCTGAAATTCATTTTAATTATATATAGTTACGTGTCATTTTATCATATTTGAAAAAGATATATATTTGAAAAATATATTCGAATTGATTTTCCACTTAAAAGAGATAAAAATATCTTTAAATTCGTGTATTTGAATAATGTAATTTTGAATACAATTGTACAATTTAATATTTAGATATATAAAACGATTTAATCTGTTTTTATTAATTCTTATTATATTTTTATTATATATATATATATGAAAAAAGCTTTTTAATTAAGAATTAACTTATTAAGTTAACAGATTAACTTATTTTCCTATATTCCTACAACATTTTATTCATTTTTTGCTTTATATAATCTTTCATTTAAATAAAACAAACTATCTAGTATGTTTCATGATTTTTATATCTTATGTATATATTACTATCATCTATGATACATTTTACATTTATTAATTTTACTTAAGCGAATCATCTAAATAAATACTATATTTTCTTCAAAACACTTCAAGTATTACTTCGTGTATATTACTGTTTTTCTAATGCGATGAGAGGAATTTTAGTAATCAAAAGTTTTACACTATCCGAATATTTTTAAAAGATTTTTTACACAAGATTTAAAAAAAAAAAAAAAGGAAGGAAAAAGGGACTATTTTTTAACCTCAATTAAACGAATTAAATCATTTCTCACATTTTAAATTTTCTAATTATTTAAATAAATTAAACTACTTATTATTTATACATTTTTTAATCTTATAATAAATCTTTTATAATATAATATATAATATAAAAATCATTATCATTAAAATTTTATAAATTATGAATCAAGATATCATGTATCATAAACTAACCTATCTCTTTCTATGCATTCTCCATTCAATTTAAAACAGCCGTGATCCAATACCGTTCCAACAAGAGAAATACGATTAACAAACTATAAAGATCAACAATTCGAAAATTACCGTCACAGTTTAGCTATGTTTCGAATCAAATGTTGATTTCGACTAAATAATTATTGTCTAAATTCGACTAACGTGAACAATCGCCAATGCAAACATGGCCGGTAGCGCGCTATCCATAAGGTTAGGGTATATACACATGAATACAACGGCTAAGAGAGAGGATCATATTGGAAACTATGTACGTTGGCACAAGTATTCTAGCCAGTTGCACGCATGGACGAACGGAATCGCTGCAGTAACCAGGCATTTCGAGATCCTCGAGATCCTCCGTCCAAGAGGATATAAATCATCTCGAGCGTGAAGTGTACATACGGTGCCGAGTTAGAGGAAAAGTGGAGGGGGACTCTTCACATTTGCCAGCCTCCTTCCAGTTACCTCGCCGTTTCGTCTTACTCTCTGACGCGGTATTTGCGAGCTTGATTCTCGGTTCAAAGAGAAACGCGACCCTCTTTTTTTTTCCTTTTTTAATTTTCTTTTTTTTCCCTCTTTTTTCATCGCTCGAAAAATGCGCGGGAATTATCTCATTTACCTCGCTGTGTATTTTTAATTCATTTTTAACATGGTTCTTATTTTTTTTTTTCTGACGGTAACGCAGAGCTTGTTTAATTCTAGTACTGTTTATGAACGAATAATGGATTTGAGAAGATTTTGTGATTTTTTTATTGCACACGGATGTATGAAACAATTAGAGAAAATACTAGATGAGAAGTGAATTGTTGTATAATGTAAATATATATTTATATGAAATTTAATAATTTTATATATTTTTTTTACATAGAAAGTTTTTTACATAACATTTCCTTTTCACATAGTATTCTACATTATATTAAGGAAGATTAGCGATGAAAACTTTATCATGAAAACTTTGCCTGTAATTAAAGTTCTGCCTGTAATAAAAGCTTCTTAGTAAATGAAAATTATGCGAATTCATTAAAAAATTTAAATGAATTCATTTATTTCAATATTTTAAAAATGTTTTTTTTTTTAAAAGCAATTCTTTATCGATAAAATATTCATTTGACGAATTAATAATAATATTAATAATAAATTATTAATAAATCTTTAAAACCAATGATTTTATTGAATCATGAATAATAAAATTAATTAATCTTTTAGAAAAATATATTCGGAATTACATTAAAAAAAAAAAAAAAAAAATTCGTTACATATGCATCGACTTACAATGATACTATTATTGAGTCGATTTCTCCGAACTCACTTCATAAAGAACGCTCCACTTCACAAATTCCAATTCCTCTTCAACCTCTGAATAAACCAACCTTACTCCATCCAAATTGTTCACTCTCAAATAAACGAGTGTTTTAAACGAGCGAAACGAAACTGGAGGGATAAACACCAGCAGTTTTATCCGACCACAAAAATTCATAGAATACAAGAAACTTCAAGAGGAGTGAGTTTCTAGCCTAGCAAGAGGATAAAGAATATATATATAAGAGAAAAAGAAAGAAAAACAAGTGGAATAAGAGGAAACAGAAGGAATGAAAGGGAAAGAGGTTTATTAGTTTGCGTTTATTATGACGTATTCTTTAACAGCTTTCACGGGCCACCTCTCTCTCGTTTGCATAAAAATAACGAACTCGATTAGCATACAGACGCGATGAAATTCTAAAACCATTTCGTTCTAGAGATCACGTACACTACCACCACGTATTCTACCACGTAGACGGAATCTAAAATCATGGATTTTCAGCCAAGGGAATCCTTGTGGTTATGGAAGATCATGGAGTGCATGCGGCAGATTATCCGTAATGGATAGAGACGTGTTTTAGGTCTACTTCGGTCTGGAAATGAACGGATGTTGCCTATCCTAGGAACGTCTCACTACTTATTCTTGCCATCCGTGAAATCGTGCCGTGATTTCGCGATCTTTTGTTGCTGAGAGAGCATGCGTATTGCAAGAATTTAGAGAGGTTAGATAGATTTATAACGCGATTGCCAACATTCACACGGAAAATTATCTAGATGTTATAATTGGTCTTAAAGAAATAATTATTAGAAAAAGTAATTTTTTTTAACACTTTAAGAGATAAAATATTATTTTGTTACAAATTTTTTAAGTAAAAGAAATCCATTTTTTATTATTAAAATTATAAAATGATAGTTTAGACATCAATAATAATATTATTGAAAAAAATATTAAAATAAAAAATTTTATAAAGGATTAAAAATTATTCGTCTATAATTATTTGATGAATATATGCGCAATTTCTAAGAATAGAGACACTACAATTGTTAAAATATTATTAAAATTTTATTAAAATTAAATTCTGAATAATGAACAATATTATCAAATATTTTTTAATATTAAAAAATAATTTAACAAAAAAGATATTATTGTGAAATACTTATTTTATGGATGTTGTGCATAAGACTTAAAAAAGATTTTAAAAAGAATTAAACGATTAAAACTAACAAAGTTTCGAAATTTAGTTAAAAATAAAGTTGAAACGGAAAATATTTAATATTTCTGCGGTTGCAGATGTGTTTAATCTCGGCAAAGTAACTAGAAGTTGTTCAAATAAATATATACGAAAAGCTTTACTAGTAGCTAATAAAGTGTTGTGCAAATAGCTGAGACGTGATCGACATTAATAGTTACCAATCGGTCATGAAAGTGTACAATGTATCGAAAAGAATTCGATTTTCTACCCTAGTCACATCCTATGATACTCTTTTACAAATTCTTTCTAAGCTACTATAAACGTCACCAAGATTTATTACATAGTTGATAAATAAGATCAGGTTTATCCAATCATCTGTTAAAATGTAATAAAAGACGAAATATTCAAATATTCAATTTGATCGAAAATTTAAATTTCTCTTCATAACTTGGTATTCACTTGGTTCACGAATAATTTTTTCCAAAGAAGATTAAATATAATTACAATTGAGATTATAGAATAAAAAAAAAAAAAACAAAAATGGAATAATAAGAATAAAATGTTTCCAAACAAAATTGTAAAATATTCTATACTTTCTATACTTAACCTAACTTAATCTTGTATTCATTAAAGCACCAATAACATATTACTAACGAAATAAATTAATTTTTTATATTAAAAATATTAATAATAATGTATTATAGTTTTTTTTATATCAATGTTTAAATTAATATATCAATATTTATCACAATTATATTCATTATTCATATTTAAATTTACACACACGATTCATGAAAAGAAAACTTTGATTGGAGGATCGTTTCACGCAACTCTTTACACCGATCTAGAGCTAACAACATTGACGCAAATCAAGACGGTAATCTCAAGTTCTTTGTCTTTCGGACACCGTACACAAAAGTTCAGAGAAGGACGATGCACTTTTGAAAGAACAAACGCTGTGCTCGGCACATGATTCTTAGATAGCCACGAGATGCACGTATATATGTGTGCAGAAGCACCTTGAGCTCAAGAGTTAATTCTGGTGTGCACAATAGGTCCGATCCAGAAGACTAGGTCAAGAGAAAGGGAATGAGTTAACAAAAAGGAAACGTATATGATTCCTTGTTTTCTGTCTCTTTCTTGCACTCTTTTTCTATCCTCCAATCGTTGATCGCGTATATTTTTATTCGCTGTTGTGCGGGCAATTCAAAATTAATAATAAATCATCTGATATAATTTTTGAAAAGAACTTTGTATTTATCCACAATAGAATATCTATACTACTAGATACTAATTTTGTGATATTTGTATGAGTTGTGATCTTTTGTATTTTTGAATATTTGTAAATTGCCAGTAAGATTATAATCATATTTAAATATGGTTAATTGATAATTTATGCAGTAAATGGCAGATTTGAGCTAGTCATTGATATATTATTATTAATTAAATATATTATAATAATATATTAATGATTAAAATTGAAATATTAGATTGTTAATATTGAACATTGAATATTGTTAACATTGAATATTATATCGATTAATCAATTGATCTTACTGATATTTGTAAAAGATATGTCAACTAATTAAAATATCTCAAGTTCGAAGAAATATTGTGCGAGCGAAACTAAATAATTTGAACTTACTCTTACTTGAATTTTAAGAATTTCGAAACAAAATTTAACGAATCTCGATCCATTTCTGATCACGATTGATACGAATTAAATAAAAATATAATGTAAATATATTAAAATAGATTATCGATTAAAATATTATCATAAAATAAATAAAATAAAATTCATTTATAACCTATAATGATAAACTTCAAAATTTCGTGTTACAACTTCTTTCGTATAAACGAGAAAACATATTTCTTAGCGGGAAATGAAAGTAATTTGAAAATCAGCACCGCGTAAAGATGTCATTTAACCACATTTTGTATTCTTAAAAGATCACAACATCATTTATCATTATTTATATCATTTAAGTATTCCTCCATTCCTCTTTGATCCATATTCTTCGAGTAAAATCATTGCGTTTTCCCTCTTGAAATGTGGACGACTTGAATTCAAGATATTTTTTGAACTCGATCCAGATACATTTTCGAACCAGCAAAAGAATTCATCACTTGGAATGGTATGATCAAATAAAAAGTTTTTCAGTAGACGGAAAGAGAGAGTTGTTTGACATAAACAGTGAAGTGAAATACAGAAATGTTATCATGCACGATCGATCGAGGAATTAATATATACGATAATAAAACGATAAATTTGAAATAATTGAACCATTTATTTTTATTTAATATATTTAAATCTTTAATTTTTTTTTAATGAAAACTATTATTATGACTTTCAGCTTACAGAAAGGTAATTTTCAATTTCTGGATTTTTATTAGATAGAGTATCTTCTTCTATTATTATGATGAAAGAAAACTATATGTTAAGAGTTTTCAAGATACTTTTGTGTGAAATTTCCAAATTAAAACTTTCAGTTTCATGATATCAAAAGCAAAAAAAAAACTTGACTTTGGATTTTCAGTTTCGAGAAATTTGAATTTTACATTGCTTTTCAACAAAGAAACAAAAAATCGTATTCTATAAAAAAAAAAAATTATAATTATAAAAAATTATAAAAAAGATATATATAAATAATTTCGAGTTTTTAAAATAAAATTAGTTAGTTTAAAAATCACTTTCAAAAAATTCAAAGATACATATTCAATATGAAAAAAATAATTATAAATTATACAAGAAATTATACAAGAATATTATGAATTATTATGATATTATGATATGATTCACTCACCTTGAACTGTAGAGCACTCTACCATCTTGATAAAGTCTGACGAATTTGTTGGGACTGGTTATAGTATGTAAGTAACTATGTTTTCCATTGTAAAAATACGTATCCGGCTTCCAAATCCTCGCCAGCATCGATATACTAAGCGCTAGAGTTTCTTTACCGCCTTGAAAAGCCAAACGTCGATCCACCCACGATTGCCGGAAGTAACAATCCATTGAATAAGTCTGCGCAAAAATTTTTTTTTTCTCGTTACTTTTATAAACTTTTATTCGATAAAATCTTATAATTAATGCAATTTTCCTCTGTGTTATCGTGACATTTTATAGTGATAATGTATTATTTATTGGAACAGAAATACAACAGGTATTTTTATATTTTATTATTTCAATTTGTTTCATCCTTCATACATCCCTTTTATCTTATTTCTCTTATTCAAAATCCAAGATTCAAAGATTCAAAATTTCAAGAATTCAAAAAATCGAAAAAATTATAACGATTCAAAAATTGAAAGAAAATTCTAAGAAAGAGAATCTAGAAATTAAAAGATTTAAAAATACAAAGTGTGAAAAATTCAAAAAATTCGAAGATCAAAAATCCAAGGATTCAAAGATTCAAAGATTCAAAGTTTTAAAGACAAGAAATAAAAAATTCTAAGGATTCGATAAATTCAAAGATTTAAGATCCATAAAAAGAATCTAAAAGACTTAAAAAGATTTAAAAATTCTAAAGATTCAAAAATTCGTTTTACAAGAAAATACATATAAGATTGCTTTTGTACTCGGTTAAATAATATCACGAAACCACTGAAATCGAATTTGTACAATGCTGGACAATGATGAATGAGATCTGGAATGATTGTACATTTGCTATATGTAGCAAAGAGAGTGTCGTTGGGAAGAGAAACAAAAGGAAACGAACAAAGAGATACGAACCATATCGACTTCGGAAATCGGACCCATACTGCGCACCATAATGTCGATCTCAACCGTGGCCGGTGGACCACCGAAGTCTGGTCTCACGCTGTTGTCGTAACCGCGAAGCAGATTGTCCAAGAGCTCACTTATGTTGCTGTGATTATTGCTCTGCGTCCTCTGCCTCGTGGATGTTTTCGCTCCTGTTGCTGCTCTATAACGATTGATTTATTAATATCAATTTTTATTCGATAAAAATAATGTAAAATTAATTATTTGAAAGAATTATATTCTCTTTTTCGAATAAAAAAATTATTAATTATATTAAAATATTCGATTTATATAGATCATATCGTGTAAAATATACGCTAAATTATTTCTTTTTCAGTGTAACAATAAGTCATTATTATATTCAATATAAAGTCAAAAATTTTCACATGTTCAAATATTCGATTAATATAAATCACATTATATAAAATATATGCTGTAAAGTATAAATTATTTTTTCATATACTTTATAACGTAAATAGATTGTTATTGCATTCAATGGAAATTTAAAGATTTTTTTATGTAAAAAATGTGAGATGAAATTAAAAGTTTTGTTATCCAAATACATTCAGAAAATAGAGAAAACTGCGTCATTAAAATTTCTTTTTCTTTCATTTCCATATTTCAATCGGTTAACAAAGGAACTCAATGTTTCTATAGTATTTAAAACGATCTTTTATTCATCGACTGGAAATCATTCTACCTGAAATTAGAGTAGTTCAAGTTAGTTTTTTTTTTAATTTTAATAAGATTTAATTAAGTTTAAGAAAAAGTTATATACGATAATTAAATTCTTAAAATATTAATTATCTTATTAATAATATATTGAAGATTACTTTAATTATTTCTTGACATCAAAAAATCTTTCTAATCGTCAAAAGACCATTCTGTCAATTTTATTGTATATATATTGAAAGGCTATTAAATCAAAATTAACGATCGATTTGTTGTTAAACTGCGCGGTTCCCCTTAACCTACATTCTCCTTTATCTTAAATTTATCTATCCATTTGCACAATCCTGAATCATCGTATATCATATTTCGTAAATACATCGATATATGAGATAACCATATGTAGTATTTTTCACCATTTGAACGCGATTGTACTGTTCCTCCGTTATCGTAAACCGAGGTTGCTTTATGTCAGAACGGAAGGGATAGGAGAATATCAATAGACGAATAGAAAGAAACGAAGAATGTATCATGAACGATATCTGTAAATTTTTGTATATTTTGATTACAGATTGGAATAGATAGGAATCTGAAGTTAATAAATTTATTTAGAATAGATAATTCTATAATTCTTTTTTTAATTGAACATTTGCCCATGTTCTTACTTGGCCAATTTATAATTGATGAAACAATTGACGCACGTAATAAATAAAGAATAAATAAAGCATATGAAGTAAAATATTTTTATTTTCTTTTCAATTATTCTTTGTATTCATCTCTAATAAAATAAAATAATTCTGTAATAAGCTTATTTACATAACCTTAAACTTTAAAATATACATGTTTATATATAAATATTATATCCATACTAACCTATTCGTTTTGTCAAAAAAAAAAAATTATCCGTTTTCTTAAAAAGAAAAAAAAAGAAAATTCTTTAAAAAACAAAAAGAATCGAGAGAAATACAAACACGTCCAACTCAAACATTCTCTCTGCCGATTCTCCAACCTAATAAACCTCAAGATTCCTCTCCAAATTAAGTTCAACTCTTTCCCTTTCTATTTTCCTTGTCTACCACTCGAGAAAGGAAAACAAACGGATAACACTTTAAAAAATATTCTTTTCGCTCATTGTTCCATCCGGTTCGACAGCTATTTCGTTTGTTTCGTGTATACGTGTGGCGAAGTGTACACACAAGAGTGTGGAAATTGGACCGAGGGAATTTGGACAGTGGGCGGGGAAACGAAAATTGTGGATCGTTTTTAAACCGAAATAAAGCGAGATTTTAATGTCTCTCTCTCTCTCTCTCTCTGTCTATGACTTTTCAGGTCACGATGAGAACGAATGCCCGATCGAACCTATGTTGTCCCTATATATTTCGACCATCATCTGTGCCCAGTCTATTTTCCAGGATCGGCTGTATCCGCTTTTGTTTGCTGACATCATGTCTTTTTTCGATTCCTTGATTCTTTTTCTTTCATATTCTGACCAAATGGACTATCGATACACTTACTGACAATATATAGAGTGTTCGATTAGGCACGCATCGTAAAACAAAAAAATTCGAATACTTTTTCCTATCTCTCTTTTTTATAAAAAATATTTTTCTTTTTTTTTTTAATTTCAATGGTCAAGCGAAGTGAATGAAACAAATCGTTAATAATTCTCAGAATATCTATGGATAAAAATGATTTAATCAGATTGAAAATTAGTGATATCGATCTAGTTATATTCAGGATTCTAGTGGTTGTTAGGGAATTTTTTATCGTCAAGTTAAGCTTCTTTTACATGACTTGAATATTGCAATCATGCATATTATGTAAAATGTTAATATATTCGTGATATATTAATTTTTGCGTTTATTTTTCTAACTTTTAAAATTAATCTTCCAAAGATATTCGCAAGAATGCTATATTAACACTCTGAATATAAATTCAATATAGCCTTTAAAGTTTCAAGATGCATATAAATTTCCTTGTTAAAAAAATCTTAAGTATATATTTGAAAGAAAAAACCAATTCTAAATTAATGTTATATAAACTTGAACAAAGATCGAACTTCTTACCTCTAAAATTAAAGGATTAGAGGAAAATTGTTCTCTCATCAACTTACATGTAAACTTAAACACGTGACCAATTTTGTGATCTTACTGCTTTTATCGATCTCATCGATTATAGCTAAATAAACGGCACGTCTTAATTCTAAGACAATCATTTTATTATTGTATATTTTTTTTATAAGAAATCATTTTTTTGGTTGTATCAAAATAACAACCCTATACAGAAGACACATTTAAGAGATGTATTTAAGAGAATAGGAGGATTGGATGTGCTTATGCGGAGGATCTACATATTGAAATTATTAAAAAGATGGTTGACCTGTTTTTACCAGGGAAATAAGGATTTGAATGATGCATCCTACGAGTTCTTTCTTTCATATGACTGATTAACTCTCTCTCCTCGACCTCTTTCTAGTCTTTTATGTAAATATCAAGACGTAGCCTTTGTGGAGTGACTTCTTCACTTCGGTGATAGTGAGGTTTTATAGGGATTGCAGATTTGGATATGTCTCATGAATATTCTTTTTTTTTTTTTTTATGATCAAATTAGCTTTTTGGTAGCAAGAATGAATTTTCCTTTGAATTTTGTTTAATTGATTGAAATTGAGTGAGAATATATAAACTATCCTAATTAGATTTAATTTTTTACGTATTATATAGTATATAGATATATAATATAATCTATAATAATTTTTATTTTATCTATAATATTTTTTATTTAATAATTTCTTTATAATTTTTTGTAAATACGAGTTATTTATTTCTATTTCAAAGAAAAAATGCTTAATTCTTAATCAAAATAGGAAAATTACTTTTGTCATACTTTCGAAATTTTTTAATTAAATTGTTCGTATGATAGAACATAGAAATGAACAATTATGAAAAAGACAAGAAGGAAGAGAGAGTTATCAGTTCGAATTGGGTTAATTGTCTGACAAGAGGGTTCAAATCAAACAGGGTTCCAATGATCTGCATTACGACGTTCATCCAACTCTCCGAATATTCCATCGTTGCATTTACGGTTTCTCGTCGAATGGACGCTGGAGAATCTCGAATTCGGCTTGGCCCATAATGCAAGAACAATCGTATAATCATCTCAAATATGTTCGTTATCAGTAGAATAACACGCATTTTTAAGATATTTTTATTTCATCATTTTTTTAACGATTTGCGATAGTATAGATATACTCATTTTAAAATTCATTTTATTTTTAATTAAGATTTCCAATTTCTTTATAAATTTTCTCTTGCTATTGTTCTATAAGAAATAAAATAAATTGATAAAAATGAATAACATATTTTATAATTTATTTTTCATTAATAGATGTATGTAGATTTTGGATAATTGAAAACTAATATTCATTAAATAATAAGAATTGGAAATTTCTATTTAAAAAAGATTATACTATACAAATTATAAAAATTAATCTATACTAAATAAATATCAAATTATTAAAAAATTGAAAATAAATTATATTTTTATCTAATTAAAATTTCGTTTCATTAGTAAATATAATGATGAAAAGAAGATTTGATATTTTGTTAAAATTTTTTATAAATAGTATAAAAAAATATTTATACAGAAACGATGCATAAGATGTGATCAAGTTGGCGAGAGCCAGAAGGACTCGCTGCTTCATCATGTCTTGGGACTGATCCTCCCTCACAATACGTCCTGATTCATTCATCAATTCGTTTGAAACGGCCAGCGTTTTAGATTTCTTCTATTTCTAAAACAAAAGATGCAAGCAAAGATTGTTAGTTTCTCTGATATACGAAAATATTTTCATGCATTATGCATTTAATTTTTTGTTAAAAGAAAAATTTGTATATTATTAACCATTAAAAAAAATAGATGTTAATTTAATTCATTTTCAAAAAAAGATTCATTTACAAAAAAAAGATAGAAAGATAAAAAATAGATCAACAAAATCAAAAAATATTTTAAAATTTTATAATTTATCTCTTTTTGATGCTTTGCCATCTCTCCTTTGAGAGATTCCTCTATCATCAAGCCATCATTCATCGAATAGTTAATGAATCACGAATTTTTCTTTTTTTCTTCTTTTTTTCATCATTTGCCGATCAATTAAACTGGAATAATTTCAAATTTTATTTTCAGTCGTTGACGAGGGAATATATTCATTGACGACACACTCGACGAAATTTCACCATTGATGTCCTATTTTGAATAACTATTCGAATGTATCGCTTTCGATCCAACTGTTTCCTAAATAAAAATATTTTTCTCTAACATGAGTGATTTTTCATAAGAGATTCTCTTAAGGAATTCCTATGTGTATAAATATTTCCATTTTATAAATTAGATTAAATAAATTTTTACAAATAATTTATATAATTCAAATATTTCAAATTTTTAATTGATAAAATAATTAAATTATTAATTCAATAATTTAACATTGATCGAAAATTTAAATAATAAAAAAATTTTTGAATTACATAAATCAATTTCAAAGAATGTAACTGATTGACTTTTGAATTCTCTTTGATTTCTTACCTTCTGAAATTGTGAATATATATTTATGAATCATCCATATTGTTTGAAATATGGTTATTCCTTGCTTCAATTTTCAAATAATTATACTTAATTTTCTAATTTTTTAAAAAAAAATCATCAAATTCTATAGTTTTTTCAGAATATCTTTCACAAACAATTCAATTAAAAAAAAAGTCTCGATCATTATAATATCTCGAATGAAAATCGTCATATCGAACAATGATCTTGTATCACGCTTAAACACTTTGTATTCATGATGAGAAGAATCCGCTTCCAATTACGCGGTCGATCGACGATAATTAATATTATATTGTGGTCCGAATGAATGTGTGAGTGTAGCTAATTGACGGTTGGAGAAAAGAATTAATTCGTTCGCTCTTCCTTTGTGGTCTGAATTGGATGTCGTACTTCGTCGACAGAGAAACACAAAACATGGCCTTTCCCATCGTGTTCCCTCGTTTGAAAACGAGAAGGCCGCAATTCCAGTAAACAAGCATCCGAATGGGTAAATATCTGGCACTGGTAGCACACTGGTACACATACGAGTGTGAAAGCAAGAGAGGAGAAAGGTAGTAAAAGGTGGCGTTTGACTTGCAATTTAGCTCGTCGCGGTATCCGTCGATAATCAGGTCGCTTTTCGTTCGACGGAGGCTTTTAACTAGAACTAGTAAACTAATTGAAGTGATCGTTTTTGGATCTTTTATTTTTTGAATATATTTAAATATAATACTTTTGACAAAATTAACAAAATAACATAAATTTTCTGTGTTCACAAGAGAATTGCGATTAACGATATCGTTATCGATAAATATCGATAATATTAATATTAATATCGATAAATATCGATAATTCGATATATCAATAATATCGTTATGACAGAAATAAATGAAATTCTTATTTTTTTCTTATTTAAAGTTATTGTTATTAAAGATATTGTTAATGATTATTCATGAATTAACAATATTTCATTGAATTTTCGATATATTGAAAATATCGATCGATATCGTTAAGATATCGATAATGCGAACAGAAGTGAGTGAAGTGACTTTATTATAGAAAATATTTATATATTCTAAGAAAAAATAGGAATTTTAATAAAAAATTAATATAATGATATATTAAAAAGTAATTAATATAATAACAAGTAATATGTTATTTCTATTTATCTCTATAATTATTTCATGATTTTGATGAATACATTTCGTATTCGATAAATTATATCAAAATTTATATGTATGTATATACATTGAAATTAGCAATTTAAAGTTGAAGAAAATCGAGATTAAAAAAGTGACAATAAAAGTGCCCAGCAACGTATTTCATTAACTGTCAATTTATCGCTATTGATTTCAATAGAATTCGATATGTTTTAATTAAAATTCGTGGTTGGAAAAAATTTCTATCTGCTGACTTTTCTGTCAAATCAAATGAGAATTATTCAGGAATGAGGACACATTGATTTTCATACCTATGTTATCTCGAAATCTTCGAAAGGTAAGACATCAAATTTTTTTTAAGGTGTATCTCTAACAAAGCACATACAAATTTTGACGTGTAAATAAAATTATTTGATGATCATTTTTATTTTTGACAACACTTTCCTTATTGTCAAATAATTTTTATATTTTTATAATTTACATAAATTAAGATAAATTTTGTGCTTTCTTAGTAAAAGTTTCTTTTTTAATAATTATAATATTATCTTTCACGAAATTCAAATATCATATATCATCTTCTCATATTTTGCTTTATTCTATTATTATTATTGTGAATATTCATGTGAATATTTCAATGCATGTTGTTTTTTCTCTTTCTACTTGTCTATAGTATATTTGCTCGAAGTTAAAAGCGAATCAACCATGGTATACCCGTCGAATCCACGGCTAATGAATCGGGTCCTGGATGCCGTGGTGCATCTATGCGATGGTAAAGGATCCACAGCTCGAGATGTCCTCGATTATCTTCGACAAACTTCCAAGAGTACGCCGAGGAACTTGACGATGCAGGTGACAGTGGTGGAAATGTAAATTAATTTCGTACGATTCGTAGTGATTCGACATTGTTGATTGAAATTTCACCGTTTCACGTGCGATGTAAACTATAAATCAACTGTGATATTTAATAATAATTATTAATTAGATATAATAAGTCAAATTTTTAAATTTGCGAAACTTTCAAAATGCTTATTATTATTATTATTTTCTGCGATTTGAAATTTAGGCTTACGCAATTACGATTGATATTTCGAACAAATTTATTAACAATGAAAAATAATTATTGAACAGAAAATGAATTAAAAATCGTAAGATTAAAAACTATTCTCTGTAGTTATATTCGAATTGCATTAATGTTTTATAAAAAAAAATTTTTCAACGTTTTTCTAAATATTTGAAGGTTAAAAAATTAAAATTAAAAAAAAAAGTTTTTTAAAAATTTAATAACAAAAAATTTTCAATTATTTTCTAAATTCATCTACGTAAAACTTCTTCTCTTTCTAAAATTTTTTACTCAAATTATTTCTAACCTAAAACATTATAATCGAAGAATATTAATTGAAAAAATATCTAAATAAATTTTACTGATGTTTTCTTTCATTAAAACAATTGAAATCTTCGAAAATCACAGGAAAACAATATCTAAGGAACTAGTTCTTCCAATTTGTAAGATTCTATAATCATGCTGCAGATGGTTGTCAAACAATTTGAAGCACTTTAGGAATCTTCGAACGTCTTTGACGATCCATCAGCCACTTCGAAGCTTGCATCCTTCGTAGAAGAAGGAACACATTTTCTTCAATATTTCAATTTTCAAAGTTTATAAACTCGATCGGGAAATCTTTATCTTATATCATCGATAATTTAAATCGAGAAACTTGAAAATTCAATTAACGATAACAAGGTAACAAGAATAATATACTAAAATAATGAGAATAAAATTATTTATATTATATCGCAGAAATCTTTATACATTTTCCACGAGAATGTTATGTGACTGTACGTACGATTTCATGTTGTTTGTATCATAAAATAATATAATTAGAAAAAGTTTTGTTGAGGTTAGAATTCGAAATTTGTTGCATTTGCTGTTTCTTACGAAATAAATTTTCAGGTTCATCGGGCGTTGAAGCACGCGGTGAATGCCGGTTTGTTGCGGCACAGAAGTGGTCGTTACAAGGCAGTGTTCACGTTAAATCCAGCTCCGATTAAACAGTCCGTGAACGAGAGTAACGAGCAAAAATCGATCATTGAAATGAACATGCAGCAGAGACCATCGAGCGTCAAAATGATTAAAGAGGACAACAACAGGTTAATGTCTTATTAATTATCACAGAATAATTCAATAATTTATTACAAATAATTCGTTGAAATTGCGATGAATAATCTTTGAAATTATGTATATTTTAAAAATTAAATAGGAATCAGAAAATAGGAAACGAAATTATGTATTAATAATTATAATAAGAAATAATAGTTAATCTTGAAAAATGTAGATTTTTATTTAATTTTGATTATTTTATTTTAGATTATTACCAATTTATTAAGATTTAATGATCGAAATCCACATATCAAATTGCAATAGTTAATTATGATATATCAAAAATAATGATTTGATAATAAACATCAGAAAAAATAAGAGGAAGAAAAAATTATGTATTTAACACTTTATAATTACTGGATGTAAAGAAAATTGAAGATATTCATTTTCATATCGAATAAATTGAGAATATTCAATCGAATTTATTTTTAGATCGTGTATATTTTTAACAAAAATACCTTGAATGATTAAAATTATACGTATAATAACGTTTCATAATCTTCTACTAGTCAGACAGTTTAATCTAATTAATATTCATTATGTAATACAGTTACACGAGTTCTCTTGTCTCCGTAAAATGATGTTAAATACAGTCAGAGAGAATGTCACGTAGCTATTAAATTGGTATGACTGCTTAACACTTATATCTTTGTTCTAAACAATTCTCTATTCTTCATTTAATTGAAAGTTGAATGTACTTCGTGTAATAATTTTTCTTTTTATATTTTGTTATTTAATGTATTCCTAGAAAGAATATTCTTGAAAAGATTCTATGAATAATTTCCAAGCAATTATGTTTCAATATTTATCAAAGATACATCGAGATATTTGTAATTATCTAATACAAATCTAACACATTTAACTAGAAACTAACACATTTAATCAATGTGAAATTTTCATAATATTAAAATTATCGAATTATATATTTTGAAAAATAACTGTTCAGAAATAAAAACTGTTCTCATTAATTATAAAATAAAAATTAAAATAAAAAATATAGAAAATTCAATAATAAAAAATTATTATATTTAATATTTTAATTATTAGTGTGTATTTATTTATTATTCATTTTATCAAATTTCAAAAATAATATATCAAACTTTTATTGTTTAATATTATTGTTTTACTGTTAATATTATTAGATTAAATTTTTTAACCATTACTATACATCGAATATTATTTTGGCGAAAGTGAAACATTCGTATGGAAAAATAAACAATAATCCGAATAGAAAAATTATGTTAGTATTAATGTTTTTTGATTTATGTAACATTATTTTTGCTAAAGATAATGAAAGAAAATGGAACTTTCATTTTAAATTGATATTCTTGGAAAATTAGATTCACAAAACTGCTATCAAAATTCTATTCAAAATGTAATTCTATTCAAAACATTGTATATATATTTGTTATTACTTTAAATGAATATTTTTTTACTTAAAAATATTTAAGTTGAGATATAGCGAAAAATCTTCATGATTCCAAAAATAATGATTTTTTCTCAGGAATTTTTAGAAGATTTTCATGGTCTTAGAAATATAGAGAAAATCTCTATGATCTCCATTACGATTATAATAGAATATTTTCATAGATAAAGAATAAAATATCCCATTTAAGGATATAATAAATTTCTATGATTTGAGTTAATATTATAGTAAATATGTGATTTAAGCAGGAAATTTTTATAATTCCACTTAGAGAATTTTTCTTAAAGACCTCTAGAATATTTCAATAGAGAATTCATTTATGATATGAGTTTAAAAATATAGTAATTTCCATGACTTCATTTAAAAATTTGTACATTTAAAATATAATAGGACATGATTTCAATTAGATATATAATAGAAAATCTTCAGATAAACAATAACAGGATTTCCTTTTTCTTCATTCTAAGATATCCATAACTCTATTTAATTCTATAACAAAATCCATGATCTCAATTAAGATAAATTTCTATGATCTCAATTTGAGATCTAAATCCTAAAATTTCTACAAGCCAATAATTAAAGCATAATTAAAGAATCTATAATATCTATATATAATTTCATTTTACAATCAAACATAACCTAACTTAATTTATTCTTTTTTAAGACGGAAGCGAAGAAAATCACGTCAGGAAAGGAAACGAAAAAACAATAATCAAAGAAAACGAAAACATCACAGTAGGTCGAAAAAAATTGACGAGCTGAAGAAAAATATCAGCGAGATACGAAAGCTCAAGTACAAAGAAAATGGTGAAAGTGGTCGGTCACCGCGAAACAAAATTTCGACTAGCAAAATGAGAGAAAATATTGGAAACCCGTCAGGTTCGTCTGCTCGTAAAAAGAACGAGCTGAGACCAAGAGATTCTAACAACTATAGCGATTTATCAGACTCGAGCGACTATGAGGATAGGAAGGTTAAAGGTAAACTACTTATACGATAAGATATGAACTATAGAAAAACTAATCTGCTTTATTGAAGGATACAAATGATAATTATAAAATTTAATGCTTGATATACATTTTTTATTATATTTATTTAATACTAGAACAAGCAAATTTGTCAAAATGATGGATTTTATATTTTTTATTTATGATTACGGAATTTTTTTTTTTGGAAAAATTAGCATTTTATCGAGTTAGAACTATAATTACATATACTTATTTATTTATCATTTTAAATATAATCTGACAAAATTTATATTTTGTAATATCATTAGTATTCTTTTGAAATTGACTATATATCATTAGTATCTAATCTAATAAAAAAAGTAAATTTATCTACAACAGAATTCAAGAGTTGCTCCACTTTAAATCTAAAATTTAAAATTTTTTATAAGATTTTTTTTATAAGATAAGAAATACGATATTACATTAGGATATCTAGGTAGCGAATATTTGGTATTAGAGAAGTGCATTTTATCGAATATCTCGATAGCTTAACTGATTAAAGGAATCGTCTGACAAACGAAAGATCCGGTTTAACTTTGATAATCCGTTGGATCGATTCTTTTTCTCTTAGTCATGCGAAATACCAAACGTGTTCATTCGTTTTTTTTTTATTGTTCTCAATCCTGCTGATTGAAGCCATGCATCAAAAATTCGAATTTATTTTATGATAAGATAAGATAACGATAAGATAAAAAGATAAGATAACGAATTTAAATAATGAAATATTTGAACAATGATTGTTTTTAAAATTATTTTTTTCAGTGACAAGAAAAAATATGCCAACAATGTGTGACGAATACAAATACGAAGGAAATATAAAACAGAATAGAAGATCGGTTTCGCGGAATCGAAGCCCCCAAAGACAAAAATCTCAGCAATTGCACAAATATTTTAACGATATTAACAAGACAAATAAACCAAATACTGTTGATGCTGAGAAAAACGAGGAGGCTCAAGAAGAAGGAAAAAACGAACCTAATAACAGTGGAAGTGGTAGCACGTTGTGAAATTGTTGAATCATGTTTGACTATGATAATCTATCGTAAATTACTTTTTTTTTAATATATTTTTTATGTCAATGTTATGCAAAATTCTTAATGATTTTTTTCTACGTTTTAAATCTTTGTAATAATATGTAGTTTTAAAATACATACATTATCTCAGTAAAGAATTGGATTGTTGGATTTATTAAAAATTTATAATGTTTTTTGATAATTTATATGTTATATCAATAAATTTAGAAAAATTTGGAATTTTGCAAAAATATAATTCAAACGATGATGTTGTTCACTAATGAATCTTTTGAATGCAAAAGAATAATTTATGATGGGAATAATTTTCAAAATAAATATAGAATTCATAAATATAGAAAAAAAAATACGTTTAAATTTATATAATGCAAATTCAGAAAAATTTAAAACTTTGGAAAACTATATTTCAAGTTAATGTCAATGAAAAAAATGATTTATTATTTATGACAAGAAAGAATTTAATTTATAGAAAATGAAAACATTCTTAAAAGATATGAAAAAAAAAAAAAAAGAAATTTAAATTTGTATAATTTTTGATATTTTAAAAAAAGAAAATGTT
>NW_006263372.1:1694793-1697754 GCF_000469605.1 Apis dorsata
CCAGATAATGAAGAAATTTTTTTTGCTCGTGAATCATATCATGATGATGACTATCATCTTTTAAAAGAATATTTCTAACTCAAGAATAGTGGAAAAGCCTGGAAGCAAAACATTTTCCAACGTAGCATGACTAAAGCTTTCTGCTGTTTATCGGTTTAGCCAATGGCGTTTTTCTTGTTATGCAACTTCTTGATACAAATTTGCACATTTTTTATCATGTACTTTTTTCTTATATATTTCATTAACTTTTTTTTAATTACATTCAGATTAGAAAATTATAAAATTATATTTCAATAATTTTTTTCATAAATCAATTTATGCGATTGCATAATTATATTGCTTTTATTATTATTATTTAAACTCGATTTAATCGTTTAGTTATTAAACCTTAGTTATTAAATAATAATAAATATTTTTTTTTGCTTATTAAGATATTTATTAACGATAGGAAATCATCCGTAAATAGATGTAGCAGAGTTGATGGATTTAATTTCAAAATGGAGTTAATAACAGTATTGAATTTTGAGTATTAAATTTCAATATTATTTTGACGTTTTATTGACATACTAATCTGTATCTTATAACCACTCACTTTGATATATTGATTTATTGAAATATTATTCGAATTATTATTGGATATACTTTCAATAATAATTTAAATTAATGAATTATAACAATTAATCAAATAATTAATTCGAAAATTATCGAATTAATTATTTGATTAAACTCTGGATCAATGACAAAGTAGTAAATTGTGCAAATTCTAATTCTAATATTACTTAAAGAATACGTGTAACAATGAAATGAATAATTTGAATTAATAATTGTTTATCACATTTATATATATGTATATATTATAATAATATTTCTTAAAAAAAAATGGAACAAATGATTTTGAAAATTGTTATTAATAATAATTGGACATTTTATGTATATATATATATATATATATATAAAATTTTAAAATATTTCTATGATATTTTAAAATATTAGAAACAACAAATACAATAATACAAGCTACAAAAGAAACGAATTTTAATTTTTCAATCCTCGAAACTTCAGCTATTTTTAATTATATATAAACATTAAAAAATATTATTTGAGTAGTTTTTCCAATTTGGTATATAGCAGTTTGTACATATATCACGCATATCTTTATTACGACATTTATTCTTCAAATATGGGTCGAAAATTTTTTAAATAACAGCGTATATATTCGCTCTTAAAAACGAATCAAACAATGCGCTTTCCGAAATTCGTATCTTTTAAGTTTAATTAAACCAATTTTATGCATAGAAAAATCTTCATATAAAACAGGACGTGTACTTTTTTTTCCATTATTACAAGAGACCATTGTTTGTGGATGTATAAAGTGTTCCATGTGTTCCGTGGAGCGAAGTGGAAACGTGAAATCAGTAAAAAAAGTCTATATAAACGCGTACTGTTGTTGATATTGATTCTGCAAAAAAATATATACTGTTGATATTGATTCTGAAAAAAAATATGTGATATTTTTTTTTTTTAAAAACAAAATGATAATTACGTCTTTCATTTCATTTAATTTGATTTTTCTTTGAAGATAAAATAATATCTAAAATTTTACGAAATAATAAAATTACAAAATATTGTATCTAAAATTTTACGAAATAATAAAATTACAAAATATCGTATGTTGATGATTGTATGAAAAGAATCCATCACATTGCACGTGTAGTAAATAATTCTTAAGTTTAAACTAGTGACTAATTTTATTAAAAGTAATAATTTAAACTAGAAAATTTTATTAAATACATTATATCTTTCATTATATCTTTTGAGAATAAAATAATCATTTAAATTTTAATTTTAATCATTTAATACTTTTAATTTCGCTAAATATATTAGCGAATTATCATATAGTTACAAAAAAAAAAAATTTATCATATTGCAATGATTTCTAAATTTAAACGCTTATTACAAGTTTTAAAAAAAATTGATTTACGATTATAAGCATGGAGCAATTATGATATTAATTCGATTTAATTTGCATTCGATAAATAGTAAAAAGAAAAAAAAGAGAATGAGGAAATCATCCATATCATTACATTTTTTTTAAAAATATACTTGACTGTTATTTTTATAATCTCTTTATTTTAAACTTCCTAAAGAA
The DNA here is from genome assembly GCF_000469605.1 of Apis dorsata. Lineage (NCBI taxonomy): Eukaryota > Metazoa > Arthropoda > Insecta > Hymenoptera > Apidae > Apis > Apis dorsata. The sequence goes on from NW_006263372.1 coordinate 1,696,943, forward strand.
TATTTATATTCGTTTCGATTTTTCTTATCACTTATCTATCACTTTTTTTTTAGTTTTTTCTTCCTGTTTGCTTACTGATCTCTTCTTTTTTTATATTGTTTCATTTTCATTAAAAGCGCGATCAAATTTTTTTCACAAATGTAATATGTAAATTATATGTTAATTATATATGGTAATATATAATAATGTGTTATAATAATATATGTTAATAATTCTAAAGCAAAAAATTTGGAGAGTTCATATACATATACAAAATTTAGAAATTTTAATGATGATTTCGATAATGATTTTTTGGATTTAAGTAATAAAAAATTTTTTAAAATGCGCGGGTTTAATGTACACGATTTAAGTTTTTTACGTAGAATAAAATGTTAAAAAATATAAATGATACAAGTTGAAAGAAAAAAAAAAGGAATATAATCCGTGTTTTTTCTTCTATACATTTTTATTTTACTCTTTATAACAATATCATGAAACATTTTTACGCGCTACTTTCAGTAAAAATTTTTAAAAACCTTTTAAAACATAACAACATCACGATCAATTTTATTCATCATCTCAAAGTTCACTTTCACTATTTTTTAATTAATTGAATCACGACTTTGCACGATGTAATAAAATTATCGAACGAATTTATAAAAAATAAATAGAATCTCTAGAAATTTTGACGAGCCGTTCCTTTTTTATTATAAAAAAAACATTTATTTATTATTGAAATGGAATTTTTTATATGGTTTCATAAATTATAACTGTATTATAATTTATTAAAAAAATTCTTTTAACTTTCTAAAAAAAAAAAAAAAAAAAAAAAA
>NW_006263372.1:1697972-1716972 GCF_000469605.1 Apis dorsata
TGCAAAATTGTGAGTATCATAAATTATGAAAATTATGAATATGAAAATATTTGTTTTTATGAATACTTAGTATTCAACCTTTCACATGATTTATCATCTTTGCTAAGAATGATGTCACGAACCATATTGACATGGAACTATCAGTCATTTTTATTAAAGATTATTAAATATTATTGAACTTTTTAAAAAGTTTTCAATGGAATATATATATTTACTACGTTAGATACTATATATACTAGTTATATATATATATATATACTATTATATTATACTATTATATATATACTACTTAGATACTATACGTTAGATACTATAGATACTATATCTTGCATTTTTTGTATGCATTTTTTTATTTTATTACTAGAATTATACAAGTTATTAAATTAATTATACATAACTAAGATTAAAATTTTTATTGGTGATTTGTTGGCTATTTAATTATATTTAATTAACTTTTTTTCTAAGATTAATACTAAAAAAAATAATTAAACATATATAAAATTTTTTTCTATTTCAATAAAAACATTTACAAATAAATACTTTTGCTAATTTTTCACGATAAATACGAAAAAATATAAAACTAACCTATTTGACTCGATTTAGTAATTTTTTAGTTACTTTTTTATCGGTGATAATTTATTGGACAGGATCCGTGAATTTTTTGAATTGGTCCAAAAATTTAAGAAATGAAAGAGAGAGAAGTGGGACGTAAAGAAATATTTTTAAAAAGTTTTCGTGAAGAATCGGTGATAGAAAGTTCTCGTCGGATAATTTATAATCGGTTTTTAGGAAGAAAGATAAAAAAATGAAAAATGTCGCGAAAAGGATCTTCGTTACGGGATGAATTTTCCAGTTGTATGATACTTGAAAATGTTTCTTTAATTGCGGTAATTAGATAAAGACTTCAGTTACATCTTTCATAATCTTTTGGTAATCCTTTCGTGAATAGGTATTAAAGAAAGAAGTTGTTGACAAGTTTTGCGCGAAATGATATTATTACAATTATCGAGTTAATTATTTTTATAAAAAATATTATTTTTTTGATAATAAAACTCAGTATTTTACTATTTAAATATTAACACTATAAAATTATACTATAAAATATAATTTACATATTTAAATAACATACACATTTAAATATATGAAAATATAATAATATATAGCTAGTTTTAACATAAAGCTAATTTGTTTCCTGAATATTTCATTTATTAACTTTTAACATATGTATAATTTTCATTAAAGATAAGTATTTTATTTTTTTTTCTTTTTCATTATAATAATTTTTTTTCATTATATTATTGTAGAATGAAATAATAAATATACATACATCAAAAGTTAACATGGAATTCCTTTTTTTTTATTGATATATTATTTTTGCTACTATACAATATGTATAATTTTTGTACATATTTAAGAAATAAGAGAGATGAAATTAAAAACTGCTAAACTTTTAAATATTCTACTTCTTTTTTTTTTTTTATGCAATTAAACTTTTTATAATTATCGTAATTATCAAATTTTCCTCCGTTGAAATTAAATTTTTAATGCATGTTTGGAATTGGGATCTTAGGAATCTTAAACGAAAAATCTCCTTTTCGGATTTGACATTTATTTTTATCATTTCATAAATAAAAAATTCATAATGATGAAATTCTCAAAATATATAAGATAAATATTCATTATATTTTATAAAAATATTGTCATCCATTTTATACATCACGCATGAAGTTCTATCTTTCTTTAAATCGCAAATTTATGTTTTCTACAATTCTTGTGCCACTTCTCTCGAGTTTATAATTCATACGAATGTAATCACATAAATATTCTGTTCTTCTTTATCTTTATTTTTATTTTAAATCTTTTCAATATTTCGTATATTCAATATATTATAAAAAAATTCTTTCCTCTTTAATATTATTAGTAATTGATAATAATATAAAAATTTTCTTTTAACAATAATTTAAAAAATGTTATTAATAGCAATAACCAAATTTTATTAATAATAAATTTTGCAATATAATATCAATTTATCTGTATTATATCTGTAAATTAATTTTTCAATTAATTCGAAATTAAATAGAATATCAAATATCAAAAATAATTTTATTTAATTCTCTTTCCTAAGTTCTGTTCCAAAGTTTTAATCAATAATATTTATTTACTTCGAAAATCCATGATTTTAAAGATATATATATTCTATATTCTCCTGAAAGAAATATTGTTATGTTCGACACGTCTAGTCATAAACCTTCAAATGAGTAAAATAATATTTATTTGTGCAACGAAATGATATCGAAATCATCTCTGGTTTCAAATAACGACTTTTTAACAGTAGCACTATCAATCTACAATATAATACTGAAATATATATAATATATATAGCACACAATTAATATATTTAATATTATTTTCATATTACTAGACATTACTAAGTATCAAATATACTTAGAATTTTCATAATACGTATGTGATAATTATATAAATATCGAATAATATATAGGTAAATACAATATATATTTTAATCGTCAATTTTATATAATATATTTTGAAAATATATCAAGAAATATCAACAACATTGTAATAAATGTATTTTTTTTCCTTTAAACAAAAACTTTATAAAAATTTAAAGTTTCCATAAAATTTAAGATTCAATTAATTTTTTTTAATTATCCGAAACTTTAAAAAATAATATTTTTTATAGATAATTATAAAAAAAAAATTTTTTTGACTAATTAATCGAGGGAAGCATAAAATGAGTGAATATAAAGAGAGTGATTGGGAATATTGGAAGAAACAAAATCTTATATCGTTGACAAGTCCTCTTTATCGTGAAAAATCCCTAAATAACGATAATATCGATACCCACTTTCTTACCACTTTTCGAAAGTTCCTAGATTTTATCTCGATCCTCTCAGTAGCTTTTGTGTTTTCAATAGCTGTTACACACGATTAAAGAGATGCAATTAAAAGATGAAAATACGCTTTAAAATGAAAATTTTCTTAGCAATAGAGAAAGATTTCGAGCGTTTATTTTTTATCGTTCTGGTTTTCGTATTTGTACTTTGCAACTTATGTCAAATTTATCGTAATATTTCTGAATTTTGTTTCTAGTTTTTTTTTTTTCTTTAGTTTAAAGAATTCTTTGAATTCTTTTTCATTTTTTGACATTCTTGCTTTAGTTACTTTGATTGTTATTGGAGAAATGTTGTAATAGTTGATTTGTAAGAAAGAAATGTAATATCTTATGATCTAATTCTTCAAAATGAAGAAAGAATATTTCGGTAAGGTGGAGCAAACTTTTATGATGAAACTTTCTAATCAACCTAAGAATTGAACTTGCATCTTCGTTTCGTTTTCGTGAAATCAGATTCTCGATATGTATTGTGCACGATATATTGTATTTCAAGTATTGACAATGAACTCAACGAGTTCATTGAAAAGATTCATTGAATGAAATACACGTAATAGAATAGTTTGTTTAAGATTACACGAACAATAATTATCATTTCGAATATTGAAAGGAACTGTATAATTTTAAAAAAATCTTAATTACATTTAAAATCTTAATTACATTTGAAAAGTAAATTGAAAATTGTAAATTTTAATTTTATTATTTTATATAATGATGATGAAAATGAAATTTCCTAAAATATATAATATTTTTCTTTAAATAAAATGAAAATTTATTTACACGTTTCTCTTATCAAAATTCTATCTTTTTATCAATCTATCAAACCAATCTATCAAATTTTATCAATCTACCAAAAAAAAAAAGAATTTAAAGAATGCAAAAATGACGCTTAGATTAATTAACGTAATTATCGTTGCATTAAAACGATAAATTTTTTTCCTCGACTTATTATAAAACTTTGCACCATTTCGTCTCGTTTCTCCTCTACAAAAATGTACGTTTACATAGTAAAGATATGAATCGTTGAATAAGTTACATTGCATTGCATGTGAAACCAATTTACGAGCATCAAGTGCGAGTTTATACGACGGAAAGGTCGTTAAAATGAATTCTCTTGAAAGAAGTTTCATCATCTCGGAGGATAATTTCTTACCAAGCCTAAAAATAAAAATGAAAAAAAAGAAAGGCATGTTTTAAAGGAATATACGTGTATTCAGGATAAGTGTGTATATTATGATTTCTTTTTTTAATATCTTTTAATTTATACCATAAATTCTAATATGATGAAATTCTTCTAATATTTTTTAATTAATATTTTAAAAGTTTTCAATATTTTCTAAGTATAATTTTCTTAAAAATTCTTAAGAAAATTAATTAATAACGCAAACAATATTTCTAATTTTTGTTAATAATATTTTTTTCGAAAAATCAAAATAAAAAACAGATATAATTTAACAAAATTGATGTATTGCATTATAAAAAAAATTGGAATACTATTTATTTCATCCCTTAAGAAAAATAAATATATCGTTACACGCGACATTGTACACTATTTATTCGAACAAAAATGATCCTTTTTTTTTTTAAGGATGTAAGGAAGACTTTCACGAGTAACTATATTTCTCCTATCCTCATTATTTATAATCATTTAGGTGGAGGATCACTAAGCTTCATCAGGAAAACTTATTTGTTCTAACAGTGATTTTGTTTTTTCGCATAACGAAGTGTCTTTGGCCGCAACATGATTAATCTACGCCATTTAAAAGGAAGCTAATGGCGCGCGTTTTTCGATGACCTCGCATTTACCACTCTTTTCATTCCTTTTTTTGGAATTTCTTCGCATCGATTTCTTTTACAAAAAAAAAAAAAAAAAAAAAAAAAAAAAAAAAAAAAAAAAAAAAAAAAAAGAAAAAAAAAAAAAAAGAAAAAAAAAAAAAAAGAAAAAAAAAAAAAAAGAAAAAAAAAAAAAAAGAAAAAAAAAAAAAAAGAAAAAAAAAAAAAAAGAAAAAAAAAAAAAAAAAAAAAAAAAAAAAAAAAAAAAAAAAAAAAGAATTTTTTTTATTCTTCTATCATTTTGTTCTCATTTCGGTAAACTGACAATAGTAATTCGTGTCAAATTCAGCGATAATACTAGAATTTACTTTTTATACAAAATTAATATAATTTTGTAGTTTAATTAATTTTTTTAATCTAATGTAATTCGATTTAATCCAGGTCACAAAAACATCAACTTGATGAAACATGTCAACCATAAGATCTGACAAGGCTATGGGATAAAGATGTAACTTATTTCAACTTTCGAAACTTTTCTAAGCTCTGCGAATTAAGATACGTATCAAACTTTTTTCGTGTTTGGTGGTACGAAGATGCACTCCTCCAAACTTTAAAAGCAATGAAAGTAAGGGACAATTTTATCCAAAAAAAATGGAGAACGAAATTCTTGTCACTATGGATTAAGAAGTCTAATTTTTCTAATAAATCTAATTTTCATATAATTATAAAAATCGTTGATAATTTTTGTTCATTTCATATTTTAAGAATCGATATCTTGTATTTAATTTTAATGTCTTAAAAATTCATGCTTTTTAAAATTATTAATTGAAATATCTAAATTAAAAACTGTGCAAATTATATTTTAAAACAAATAATCTTCGACATTAATTTTAATCAGAATAAATTTACATTTATTTGAATTTTAATTTTTTAAAAAGAATCTGTTATGTTTTCTTTCATCCAATTATTTTATTTCATGTCAGTAAATAATCATTTTTGCACGTCACATTCATTTTCAACTTGCTCTCTGATCTTTTTTCTTAATAATGAATCACGAATATCAAATGAACGAGTAAAAATAAAGTTTTTTCATTTTGGTAATAACACGATAAAATAAATTAATTCGACAAATTAATTAATATACAAATAATTAACCAATAATTCAATAATAAATTTCAATTTTGTATTAATTGGCAAATTAAAATTAAGAAAAAGCATCTTTATACAACTAATAATTCGTAACTAACAATTTACATGTTTTTATACTATGCATATAAAAACATGTTATGTAGAAATTATACAAATACAAATCTAACGTTGTATATTTTTAATAATTTTTATCTCTTCAGTATCTTCTCATTATATATTATAAAGATATAAAATTTTTTACATAATTACTAACAAATAATTTATAATATTTCACATCATATTTATAATATTATTTTGAAATTATCCAATACAATTTAATTTTCTTTTAATTAATTTTAATCTTTACCCTCTATATAATATACACAAAAAAAAAATTAAAATTAGAAAAAAAAAGTTCAAAGACTCACCTATTATGTTTGTTCAAAATACATACGCAAAAATATCCATAGCAAATACATGACAATTGGATTGGTCACATGGTCACAAGAGCGTAGTAATCAACGATTACGAAAATATTAAGATTTTGTTTACGAATCACATCGCGGAATTGCATCATAAGTCGACAAATTACTATAACAAGAATACGACGAGAAAAAATAAAAACATAATCAGACAAATAATGAACGCGAAATTTCCAACGAGACGAGAAGCACGTGGCGAAGCCACGACGCGTACTGGCTGCATCGTACAGGACAGCTGACGAAGGGTGGCAACTCCGCATTTGCCACACTGCGCTTTCCTTCTTACTACTACTCTTATTATTTTCGCGCCTCTTGTCTCTTTCTATCAATTTTCAGGAATTGATCAAAATTATTTTTGATTTGTTGTTAATTTTCTTTTTTTTTCCTTCCATTTTTTCATCTTCTTTTGATTTCGTTTCGAAGAAACGAGATGAGTAATCTGGAATATTTTGAAAAAAAATTTTGTTATTATAGTATAATAGACAGTTATGTATTATATGAATTATAAGAAATCATGTATAAAAATTTTCTTTTTATAATATGAATAATATAAAGTTGTTTGGAATTATTGTTAAGTCAACTTTTATTTTTATATTTTATCAAATAGTTTTTTTTCTAGAAATAAATATATATGCTATTGATTAAAAAAAAAAAACATATGTAATGCATTATGTAAGGAATCGTGTTGCATGAAAATAATAGTTGCAATCTTGTCGTATCAGTAATCGTATCTTTGGCGCATTATAGAAATTTGCATTACACAGGAATCTATAACAGAAAATTAATTAATTAATTAATTTGATGAATTATTAATTTTGAATTATTTAAATTTTGTATCATTATATCATTAATAATATAAATTATTAAATTTCTGATTTTTTTTAATAAAAAATATTTTTTCCTAATAAAAAATATTTTAATACATAGAATTTTCTTTCATAATATTAAATTTAAAAGAATATAATATTATATTAATATATCAATAAAAGTTATGTTTCAACTATTATAAATATATATATAAATTAACAAAATATTATAGGTGTATCACTTAATGAGACACAATTCAAATTTAAATAATTTAAATTTAATCAAATAATAAATAAATATACATACAATATAAAAGAGGGCAGTATGTCATACGGTAATAAAGTTGATTAAAAATAAATTACAGTCTAGAGACGTGATGGCATTTGCATGCGAAGTAATCGAAGTCAACAGAATTCGAATTCATTGCAGTAGGAAGAGATTTCTTCTGGTGAGAGACTGATCCATTGTTGACAATGCATTAGCAGTCTCCTGCGATTCTACGGTGCTTCATTCACCGATCTCGAGCTTTCTCGATACCCACTCGACAATGGGATTATCGATACCAGACTGTGAACGGAAGTTATTAAAATCCGACAAACCATGCGCCGGAAGAGAGATTTTGCTGAAAATATAAAAAAAAAGAAAAGAATATTAAAAAGAATGAAGAACGAATGTTATAGAATTTTTCAATTCTGATTTTTGTTGATAAATTTTTTAAATATTTGATTGGATAATTATATATTAAACTAGAAATTTTAAAAAGTATTCCAGAATTTTTTTAGATTTTTTAATAGCCTAAAATATTAAAAAAATAAAAAAATAAAAAATATAAACAATACAAATTATGGACATATATCTATGGACAATACAAATACATGTTTGTCCACAGAATTAATTTATACAATAAAATAGTTATTAGTATGATGTACTATAATAATAATAAATTATAATATTAATTTATATATATAAAAAAATATATTTTAGAATATTTAGAAATATGAAATGTAATGAATTTATTAAATTCTACATGATTCTATGATTTAATAAATAGAATGGAAATAATAGAAAATAAAACATTAATTCTTTTTCTCATACAATAGAATTGTTATCTCACTTTCATATGAACACTTCAATTCACAATTAATTAAAAAAAAATCAATATCGTTTGATGTGTCTTAAAAAGAACAAGAATGAATGGAACCAGTATATTAATATAGTAAAGTTTCGCTGTAAAAATTTAGATAAATAGAAGAACGTTAAAAGCTAATTATCGAAGCGAAGAACTTTGTTCCTCGATGGTTTATTGATAGCGCAGTTATCGTCTACTAAAATCGCTGATATCCTTTTTTTTTTCTTCCTCCTTAGCTCTCTTCTTAGACATGCTCTGTTGCTAGACCTATACTTTTGCACTCTTTTAATTAAATCGTTAAATATCAACGTCTGGAGCTCCATTGTATCGATCGAAGTTTCGTCTAAGAGCAGCTATTAATTCATCAATTCCAATGAACAGTTTGACAAAAATTCTTAATTTTTTTATATTTCAATACGCGTTAAATATATTCGATAAAAGATAAATTTTGATCAATATTTTTAACATAACATAATGTATTGAAAATTTTTAATTTATTAATTTAATTTTAGAACTTATTTTTATAAATAATTTAATTTTGATAATAGAAAATATTATAATAGAAATTAGTATACTATACTATAGTTGAAATAAAATTGATCTACTTCATCATTTAAAAATCATAATATTATATGTATTTTTTGTATCTCATATTTTTATACATCGTAGTTTTTTATATATTATATATTCATAAATTTAAAGTTAGTTAATAATAACATAAGAAATAATCATCTTCAAAATGTAATAAAAAATATATTCAGTGTAGCAATCATAATCTTGATAATTGTGATATATAACACAATATAAAATATAATAAAATATAATTATCAATATAAATCTTCACAACACTGATTGCTATTTCTAATAAAATTATCTTCAATAGAAACAAGAAGAAATATAAAGGATACTCGTATCGATTTAATGTCTCGTTATCGTCTTATTAATGGAGGAAGCTAAGGGACCATATTTCTCGAATCGAGGTTGCCACTGATTACTTAGTACTATTTACGTAGCCTTTTTTCCCTTCCAACCAACGTCTCAAGGAATCGGTAATTTAATCCGGAAATCGATCTCTCATTTTTTCTTCCTTTAGTCTAGTTGTCATTGCGGCCTGATCGCTTCTGAAGAAATAGAAGATAACTATGTATCTTTCTTCATTTTTTATATTTTTCTTGTTACAATGACTCCTTAATCAGAAATTTCATCGAATGATTTTCAAATTTAATAAACAATTTTTCAATTTTTCTAGCATTTTTAAAAATTTATTTAAGAGAAAAGAGATAAAAAAGAAAATCATTTTTAATATTTTGAAGACATAGCCGTGATCAGAAATACTTTTCTCTTTTTTTCGATTTTATCAAATTTTTTCCTATTTTTAAAAATTTTATTTAAAAGAAAAAAATAAAAAAGTATAAAATAAAATTACTATTATTTTTGGGAATGTATAATAAAGTGATAGTAATCATTTTTAGCAATTACCTGCTGTTACAATATTTCGTAATAAATTTATATTCGTTATATTCGCAATTTTCTATAATGAATTTCTTTCATCAATGTTGCTGTAAAAAAGTAAGCTTCTGTTTAATTTCTGTATAATATTTATTTTACGATTAATAAAAAATAAAAAGTTTGGATTACCATTTATTCATAAGATACATATATATATATGTATTTTAACTATTTCTTCAATAAAATCTTTCTTTTTTGAAATAGAGGAATATTTGAATGTTTATTTATTTTATATAATATATCAAATATATCATATATCAAAAGAAATGAAAATTTACACGATATCGAACAGAAGCTTTGATTGTAAAATATTGCCTTGTTTCGTTTCACCTTCTTTTCTTTGTAGAAATTGTTGGATTTATAACCGTTTATATGCAAAATGTTAACAATCCTTACAGGATTTCTTTTCATATATTTGATATTTTTTTTAATATTGTCGATTAAAAGATTATCGATTAAAATTTATATTATATATATATTTATAATTTTAATTAATAATTTGAAGGATCAGATTTATCTTGATTAATATTGATAAGAATATTTTACCTTTATCATATTTTATTATCAGTCAAAGAGTTTGCAGGATTCATTTAAAATTTCAAGGAAATCCGTATGGAATATCAAGTAATCCATGTTGAAAATCATTTTCTTGATAATATATTTTTGCTATTGTTGATGGAATCTCGATCTTTCTTGTGTAATAAGCAAAATACTGATGTTATAAATATCGTATTTTATTATATTCATATTCATTTATTTAATTTTATTTATTTTGATTCAATATTTTCTTTTTTAAGTTGCTAATAAGAATTATATACAAAAAAAAAATATTTTTCGAAAATAAAATAATAACGAAATATATAAAATATATAAAATACAAAAAAACGATGAAATGACAAATATTTAAATGCCTAAATACCATTCAAAAAATAACGTAAGAATAAAATAAAAATTTTCCAATCTACAAAAATTATGAATTTTTTATCATGTCATATATTATATATTATAAGATATATTATATAATATAGCAACTTTTAAATACTACATAAAATGAAATTAAAATAAAAAGGAATCACATTAAAAAATACATCAAAAGAAACAATTAAAAATGAAAAAGTCGATTTTCTAAAACCAAAGAACGAATAACTAAAAATAAGAAAAAAATATTCAAACTTTTACTATCGATGAATCCTTTGAACTCCAAAACTCATCATCAACTCGTATATTAAGTCGAATAAAAATTTGAAAACGTCATAAAGGTATTTCGTAAGTGTTGAAGAATCGTTAATAAGATCTTGTCATTACTTCCGGATAATTCTTATATTCTTGGTACCCGAGCAGATCGAATCGAAAGTACGATAAAAGATGGATGGCGAAAAACAAGGATGTCCCTTAAAACACAGTAGTTAAACGAAGAAATTCCGCATGAAGAGTGCTTCAAAATGGCACCGTCAGCAATATTCGCGATCTTTGTCCCACCTTCGATTCTTCCTCCCTTTTTCATTCTCTCTTCTCCTTTCTCTACTTGCACTTTGACTTCGACCTCAACACGACCACCCTCTTTTCGCCTTACATCCCCGATAACCTATATTCGACGTTGCATCCGCGAAACTTCAAGGAAAGAATTTCCCTCTTAACCTGCATATACAGAGTTAAGCCTGGCGCACACAATTCTTGTTTTGCTACTGAATCACTTGCTTGATATTGTAGTATTTATGGAACTGGATATATTGAGAAATAACATTTTTGAAAATTATGGTAGTTTATAGAAAATAATTTACAAAACTTTGCACTAGTTTACAAAATTTTGCTGATTGAACACGTTATGTTTCGATTTATTTTTATACTTGGATAAGTTAAAACAAAATCCACCAATCAGAAATGAAAATAGAATCACGTGATTGAGCAAATCGCTTGTTATGCCACTGAACATGCGCAACATATCAATCATTTAGCATAAACCGTGTATTTCATAGAAAGTTAAGTTAATAGCACAATAAGAAAGATTATGCAATAAAATCAAGCAAGCAATTTAACAAAAAAATAAGTGTGGTGTTTTTATTGCATCTCCGTTAATTTTCATTGAAAGTGAAATGAACTCGAAAATTTCGAAGAAATCGTCAAAAATCATACCCTATTCTCTTTAAGAAGGAAAAGAAACGAGAATTTCTTTAAGACAATCGAAAAGGTTCAATGATGAAATTTATCGTCTTTTGGATGAAAAGGAATATAGAAGAAGGAAATCAATTGAAGGGATAAGAATGGAAATAAATTGGGTTTGAAAGTATTACGTGAAAATTTATGTTTAGGTAAATTAAGTAAATGTTTACAAATATTAATTATTATTTAATATTACTTATTTTACTTATTTGAGTTTATGTTAATTTATAGGTTAAATCATTATTTAATTATTAAAAGATTAATTGTATGTGTTAAAGTTATTGATTAAAGTTATTGATTTGGATTAAAGTGCAGTATAAATTATATAGATGATAATTTATCATTAGATTATTAATAATATAAATTTTAATTAAATGAATTTTCAAATAAAGAAATATTTTGAAACATTCAAATTTTAATGTGTCTTAATATTAATGCGAATCATTGTATATATTTTGTTTTAAATTCCTAAAAATGCCGCGAAAAGTATTTCATTTTTTTTTATTTTTTCGAAAAAAATATGCAATCCGTGTAAAAATATTAAATTTGTAAAAAACAAAAAAAGAGAGAAAAAGAAAAAGTGTAAAAAAGAAAAAAAAATGTAAGCTGAATACGAGTTTGCTCGGTTGAAGCCTCTTTACCTAAGAACTTTCACGGAGTGGTTTCGATGCTTTTCTACGATCTCAAGTATATCCCACTTTCCGTTCTTCGCTTCTGAATCGAGTGAACTGATTAATTTTATTTAAAATACTGATGTTTTATTGTGTTTTCGAATATAAATTAATTTGATCGAAGAATAAACCGGAAAAAATATTTTGAAACATTGAAAAAAATTTAGTTTTTACTTATTCTAATTTCTGTCTTCATTTTAAAATAATTTTCGATTTTTGGGATGGCTTGGTTATATGGAATCTAACCTCTACAATAAAAATATAAAAGAGTGAATAAATGATAACTTATTATCTGAAATATTTTATTTATTGATTTTATTGATTTTAAAAGAGTTTTTTTGCATTTGAAGATTCATATTGTATAAAAAAATAGTTGTGAATAGATTTTAAAATAATCACGATAATAAAAAAGCATATTTAATGATTTAATAATAGATAATTTTAAAAAAATATATTAAATTTGAACTTAATCTTAATTTTGAATTTTAAATCTAAATAAATGAAAAATAAGTGCTTTCGAAATATGCTTTATCTTGCAAAAAAACAAATTTTAATTGCAATGATAAATAAACAGATTACATTATTTAATCATATAATAAATTTATTAATTTTTTCATTTCATTAATATTAACAAAATATTTTAGATAAAAAATATACATAATATATATAATATATATAATAAGATAGGAAAATATATATTATATTATGATATATTAGCTTTTTACAAATGGATATATAAGAATCAATTTTTTATATTGTTCTTTTTGAATGAAATCATATAATTTTTAATGTATTGATATCATTCAATTTTTATCAAATATTGATTTTGATGAAATTTTTTCTTATTTTTTATTATATAAAATTAATTATATAAAAACCCAATATAATTATTAAAATATAAATATTAATTATTATTATTAGTTCAAGATTATTATACAATACAATTATTATACAATTTACATATTTTGTTTGTCGTTATATTTTATAAAAAAAATATTTAAAAAAAATTCGAAAAAAAATAGAAAAAATATAATATTATATATATAATGTGCAATTCTTAATATTTTTTATTTGTAAAGTAAATATGTTAGCTGAACAAATACATTAAATACGAAAAATTTTTCCAATTTGTGAAACAAGAAAAAATTTATGTTAGTATATCTATATGAAAGTGCTATATCATTCATTTTGATATATTTATTCATTATGCATGCATTAGTGGATTTCTCATACGTATATAAATATAGTTGATTTAATGATAATAATGATGATGAAAAATTTTCTTGAAAAAAAATGATTTTTAAAAAAATTTAATTTTTTATTTGTGTTATTTAAATTTTAAATGTCGATTATATTAAAAACAGAGCTTTTTAAACTCGATTTCAAGCATCGCACGAAAAATGTGTGCATCATGCCATTTAAAATTTTTCTTTTGAAATCGTTCGATTTTGCCATCAGGCATTTTCCACAGATATTCCAGTAAATTTCCTCTACGGAAAACCACGTGTAAGATATTCAAGATAAAGCGAGAAAAAAGACGTTCTTTCTTTTTATTTTTCCACTTTTCTCTTAATTTCTCTAGTTTAATCGATCCGAAATTTTCGCAAAAAATTTTTAATCTCAATCTCTTGCGTAATTAAATTAATATTATTACAATAGAATAAATTTTTACAAGTGACAAATATAATCAAATGAATAAAATTTTATGAATAGAATTTTATAAATTTGATTATTCTATTAAATTAGAAATTTTCATAAATGACAATGTAATAATAAAATTTTTCTAATATAATTTTTGCAGTAGATGTTCATACATTTGTTGAAAATTTAATTACACAAAAATATTAAAGTCTAAAATGACTTTGAAAGGAATTGAAAAGGAATGTTTGAATCGTTTCTCAAAAAATTATCCACTGTTGTATATAATTTATTTATGAATTATTAATTGAATTTATTAATTGAATTATTTCTAACTGTTTCCTAATGATTGATTAAATTCTCCAATGCTTGATCGCACTTTTGTTACCTTTTTATTGAGATTTGATCATTAATTGATTTTTATGATGATTAATTATAATAATTTTGAATGTTAATTGTAATTTCTACTAATTAGATTCCAAACTGTAAATATTGATTCTCCTTTTCATTAATTATTTTTGATAAAAAAATGATTGAATGGAAAGAACTAATAAATAATGATGATGAAAACCGATGTGAAAGGCAGTTTTCAAGGATAAGAATATTTTTCAATTCTCTAATCATTAATTATAACTTTATTTATTGTACGGTGAATTATGTTGATTTAATCGAATAATTGCTATTGAGAGTTTAAAACATTGTAATTTTAATCTATTTTAAATTAATGCTAAGAATTGGAAATTCAAAGTATCGAAAGTGCTGAAAGTATTAAAAAAGTGAAATTTAAATTATATTTGAAATTTACATAAATTTATTTTTAACAAAATGCATGCAAAACGAATGCATAGAAATTTGTATTTGCATAAAAATAATAATCTAACAAATAAAAATTAGTAACTGTTAATTTTCTTATTATTAGTAGTTAATAAATTAAAAGTTAGAAAGATTCAGAGATGAGTTTGAAAAGATGAGTAGAATTGGCAAGGAAGATCAATTTTTTTTATTGCATCGTTACATCATTTAGAAAAAAAATATTTTTTCAATTGATATCAAAAATTGATTTTAATAATAAATACAAAGTTTTAATTTTTCGTTTTTCACAATTAAAAATATAAATAAACTTAATAATTCCACTTATTACAACTTTTTAATAGGAAATTCAATTTGTTTTGCCAATATTAGACTTAATTGCCTATTAATGCCTATGATTTAATCATGTTTACTTATATTTCGCTTAATAATTAACTTATCTGAAAATGTTATTTTTAAATAAAAAACTGTGTTACGTAACAAGTGTTATTCTCAAGAAATAATCTTAAAGTTTAAATGAAAAAAATTTCATTTAATAATTTGATTAATTTAACAATTGTTAAGAAACTATATATCATTTATAAAATTTAATAAAACAATTTTTCTTTATAATAATGTGTATTAAAGATTTAAAAATAATAAGATAATGAACATTGAATAACCATTAAAAGAAATATAAAAACATTACTATCTAAAACTATATCTTCAGAGGAAGCAACAAAAAGATATGAATTTTAATTTACAATATTCGTGTTTGCTTGAGCTGCTTGGTTCCTGAAAGTCCTCTATTTCTTTGGGAATCCTCGACCAAGATCACTTCAACCTTTATCATCTGACGAAATGAATTTGTGAATGTCTGTTACGGAAAAAAGAAAAAGAATATGATTATATCTTTGCAAATGTCATATTTCAAGCTTTCGAATAAAATATCTTAAAATACCTCCACCACGATAAACGAATAATTAACACAATGAAAATCAAAATTGGTTGGAAACTAATGTGCAATTGAAAAAATGAAAATAGAAAGGAATAATAGTAATTAAAAATTTAAAATTAAATATAATCTGCAATTATTTTTTCAATATATTGCAAGATAAAACATACATGTATCATGAAATATAATATTTAATTAATGATTTTATTGTAAATTGGATAATCAAAGTTTATTTGCAAAATTTGCGATGAATAATACGAGATACACGGATTAACATTTTTTTTTATAAACAATATTTTCGCTTCGTGTTCTTTTGTTTCTCTGAGTGTACGTTCAATTTCAACTTTTTCGAAAAAATTTCAACTGCGAAAACCGATTCTTAATTTTATAGAATACACAAGCTGTTTTATAACTTTCATAATTTTTTAACTGTTCTTCAATTTTCATTTTTTCACCTGTCACAAGTAAATCATTCGCTATCAAAAAATTGAGATTTATCATTTTTGAAATTATACAAATTTCTTCATCTTCGTATGGACGTTTAATTTTATGAAATATTTTTTTTCAATTGACATAAAATAAATAAATATATTGATAAAAAATATTCTATCAAACGAAACATGCATATGTAATATGATAAATATAATATAAATATTTAATATATGTGTAAAAATATTAGAATACATATCTTGGTTTTCAAATTTTCTCGATTTTTCGTCCATATTTCTCCATATTTTTCCGCTGTTTATCTCTCAGATGCTCATCGATCTGCTGGCACAGCTTCGATCGTAAGTCAAGAATGCAGTCTAGCGAAATAGAGATAAACCTGTGACGATTGATCGCGAACGCTTTCGAGGGTTCTCGATGTCGTCCTTGACACCTGTCTCCTTTGTCTTCCATTCTGCCTATGCTCTCGTTTCGAACAACAGAAATTATATAACTTTTTTTTTTTATTATTATTATTTTAAAATTGTCTTTATTGTGCGACAAATTTATCACATCATATTATCATTTTTAATTAAAATCTACTTATACTTTAAATATTATATTCCATATTTTATTCTAAATTTATTTCAATTACATTTAAAAATAAATATTAATCATATTTATATTAGTTAATATTTATATATTTATATTATTCGGATAAAAATATTCATTTAATATTAAATTAAATATTCATCCAATCATTTAAAATTCAAAAGATTTCAGATTTTTTTATTATATAAATATTTTTATTACAATTATTTTTTTTTAAATAATAGCATATTAATTTTTTATTAATTATAGTAATAAAATTTATTTGAAATAATTTTTTTATATCAAGTATAATTAAAAATAATTATAAGAATATATATTCTAATAAAGCGAAAAAATTTATTACAATTATTCACAAAAATTACATCATACATTATATAATATAATTTTTTAATATAGTCCTGATTCATACAATATATATTAACATAGTCCTATTATATACGTAATTATATTCTTATTATATAATTCACACAAGAATAAAAAAAATTTTATATTATTTCCTGCGCAATTAACGAGGATCTGATGATTTCTACGCGAAAATGTTCTTTTCGGAAATTGGGAATTGCTTCCACGGAAACATAATAGAAAATATCATCGTATACGATTTCTCGAATCAATTCTTCCTCGACAATTTTGACTTTAGCAGAATAACAGAAAACGAATTTTTTACGCATAGGAAAATGTTGTAAAACATTTTTCTAATATATTCAATCTTATTTTATGGTTTGAAATCCTCTTTATATCGATTTTTAACCACTAGAATAAAAATTTGTACCACATATATTACTTAACCTTCAAATAGTTTAAGTACCAATTACTTATATTATAAATGTTAGATTCAATCCGTTCCTGAAGCTATGGAATATAATAATAAAATTATTACAAAATCTGTTATTGACAAGTTTAATTCACTAGATGATCAAAGATCAAAGTCCATATACCAATAACGTTCTACTGTCATTAAAGTTCGAAGTTCAAAGACTTGTATTCTTCTTGTTATGATAATTTTTCCGATAGTAGTTTCGATGTTTTTGTAGTCCTGATTTTATAATTCTGAAGTTCTTGTGGTTCTGATTTTGTGATTCTTCCTTCTTGAAGTTTTTGCAAGCTTTTAAGGATTCTCCCTCAGACTGGTACCCTCTGAAGTCCCTGCCATGTTCCATTTGTGAATTTGCGGATCTTCAATAGAGGTGCAAAAGTATCCAATAACGTTGAGAACTAACCTCCTGATTGAGCGGTACTCCAAATCATAGAAAGTTCTCTAGAATGAGTTCAAAGACTATGCCATTGACAAATCCGTTATTTTCCCAAAAATGTTCTGCACATGTTTGCATTTTTTTTCAGATAGAATAATTTAATTGCCGATACATAGCTATAAAAGTCGTCTCAGATAATAAGATAGAATATAAAAGAATATTAATATTTCAACTATGGTGAATTGTTTCTAAATATAGAAGGCAAATAGTCAATAAATTTTTTCTTAAAAAACGGTATTGTCTTTGCAGTATTATCCTAAGTTATCTATGCATATATGTCTGGATACCATCTGTTCATTGTCTGATTGATGTCTTGAATAATAAATTTAATTCTTTCTTTAAAAATTTAATGAAAAAGAAAGAGAGAAAAAAAAGAGATTATTTTTATATAAATTTTATTATGCGTTAAATTGTTATTTTATTAAATAAAATATTTTATTCTAAATATTTTGTTTTTATTATTTCTCATTTATTTTCTAATTTTCCTTTATTATCAAAATATTTATTATATTTCTTAAATATTTTTTAATTAAGTATTTTTTTTAATTAAGTATTTTTTTTTATATTAAAAAAAATATTTTTATATAGAAATTTCATCCACTGAAAATCCTACAAAGTGAATCGTTTTAATTTAATTTAGATTTATAAACACATATTGAACTTGATCTATTGCTAGTTTTAACCTATAAATTTTTAAGTAAAAAGAATTTCCGAAAAGCGAAATCCAACATTCTGTACAAAAAAAAAAAAAAAAAAA
>NW_006263372.1:1717193-1724685 GCF_000469605.1 Apis dorsata
CAAAAATTGTATAAGCATATCTTGAATAAAATCGCTAACGATTTCTTTCAGATTTCGACTGTACCTATTTTTCAACACTTCCTCTCGAAGATTAATACTAAGTATAAAAATGAAAGAGAGAAACTTTTAACAAAAGCTCGATCAAATTCAATTTTAACTTTAAAATCGACATTTTCAATTCTTATATAGTTTTAAAAATCGAAAATCTTATATATTCTTGAGGCTGTTTAAATTATTAACATATATTTCATAATTACCTTTATATTGTCTTTCTTCAATTATTCGTTTTTTTTTTTTTCTTTTTTTGAATTGTGCGTGTTCATTTATACAAAAAACTAATAATTCAGTAAAATATGATTAAATTATGGTTAGGAAATTATAACAAGAATTTTCTGTGAATATTAACGAACAATATATAAAATATACTTTTATTATAAAATATATATAATTAATACTATAAATATTGTACAATATATTTCCCATAAAATATATTATAAAATATAATTTTTTAATAATAGATTTAGAATCACAAACCATATGAACTGTGTTTACTTTTGCCAACTTTCGATTAAATGATTGAATAAAAATAAGGCGCATTTACATTAAGTTGAACAATTGAGTTGATAATGATGAAAAACGAAAAATCATCGAAAATTTTATAATTATTTTATATTATTAAATCTTTTAATTATCTCTTATTTAAATTTGAAAAAAAAAAATAAAATTCAATGCAATATTAAAAGTAATTAAAAAACTCAAATTATCCGCGGAAATATATTTTCCTATAAAATTTATGATAAATCAATTTTCAAGATTCATCAATTTTAAAATTAATTTAAAAAGAATGGTTAATCGAATTGAAATTTTAATTATTCTTTTTTTTTTATACAATAACTATCAAGTTTATTTGCATATATTTATATTCTTGAAAATATAAATCTATATATAAATTTATATATATAATTTTATTATACATTTATTTATTATAAAAATAAATATCTCGGTTTTTTATCTTCTTATTTTTCTGGCAAATGTTATCAATTCTATAATAGATAAGAAAATGTTATTTATTATATATATTATGCAACATTTTTTTATTTTGCAATTAATTTATTAATTTACTATCTAAATTTTGTTATAAAAAATAATAATACTTTTTAAAATTTAACTTTGTTGTAAAAAAATATTTATTTGAAATATTCATACAAAATAGAAAAATTGATAATGAATTTATTTCATAACTTTATTTTTTTTTCACTTCATTTAATTCAAATTCTCTTATTTATAATATAACAAATAAATATCAACTGATGCTTTTGCATCTTTTGCATTTCTTTTGGAAAACTTTTATTAAATCGATTTTTCTCGATCAAATTTGTTTTACGTATTAATATTTAATACTTTGTGGTCCGTATATAAAAATGCTGATCAACAATTGGCAGAGCAACGGCCCAGTAAGATTTACACTCTCCCCACTCCACTTCTTAGTAACTTTACTCTGAGCACTAGCATATAGCCATCCGTGAGCACACAACGCCAGGTTGAATGGTTATAAAAGAAGAGAAAATTTACTCTGCGTAGTCAGTGTGTTGTATGATAGGAAGATGCATCGTTGGCGTGGAAAAGTAGCGATCGTGACCGGAGCGAGTGCTGGTATCGGTGCAGCGATAGCGAAAGCATTGCCAAGCCACGATATCAAAGTGGTCGGTCTGGCGAGAAATATAGAGAAACTGGAAAAACTTGCGGACGAATTAGGAAGAGATAAATTTTTCCCAATTAAATGTGACGTTACAAAAGAAGAAGATATTTTGAAAGCATGCAAATGGGTCGAAAAAGAATTGGGAGGTGCTGATATTTTAATAAACAATGCTGGCGTCGCCCAATTAAATGCTTTGATTGGTAATTATCAATTTATAGTTGATTTACAATGTATTCTCAAATATGATATAACTATACTTTTTTACTTTTTTTTTAAATATATATATTTATATTTTAAAGAAGTTGATTTCTGAAGAAACAATCTATATGCATATAATCTATACATAAATTTTATGTGCGATTTATATGCATTATGGAAAATAAAATATCATAGTTATTTTTTAAATAAAGCTATTACATTTTGCAAAATTGATTAAATAAAAATATGAAATGGATCTATTTTAGATGAATAAAGTATAGATCTTATTTTCAGAATTTATTAGAGAGATTTTATAATTAAATGATAGTTTATTTAAGTTCAGTTAAGTGATAGTAATAAATAAATGATAGCGATCATATAAGAAAATGATATAATCTCTTCCTTTATAAATAAATGAGCAATCATATTATATAGATTACGAAAGATTTAAATACATACAATAATAAATAAATATAATACACAAAAATTTTTAATATTATTACAAATTTATTAAATTTTATCCATAATAGCGTATACATCGCTTATAATTTATAAATCACACTATATTTTTATTATATCTTCTATAATTATTTTATTGATTTAAATTATTATTATTATTAATATTAATTTATAATTTATTATTATTTAATTATATAATAATGTTTATATATTATTTTTTTTTAAATAATCTCATCAAAAAAAGAAGAATCATCATGTTGCATAATAATGTAATAATTGTTGTACTATATTTTTTTCTTTGATTACATGTTTTTAGACAACTGTTTCAGATATTCTTTTCTATGTACAACCTGTTGCTTCGAAGTATTTCATAATATATAATTTCTCTCTTTTGTTATTTTATTGATTCATTTATTTTTTTTAAATAACAAATCAAGATGTTCTTTTTAATATGACTTACCAAATACTATGTTATAACTTTATGTTATAAAATTATTTAGTTTTTTTTTATAAATTTATATAACAACAGAATCTCAAGCCTCCAATTTTAATACATGATTGACTTTCACTATTTTTTAACCTAAACTTTATCCAAAAGAATATACGAATTAAAAAATAAAATGTCGAATAAAATTCGAAAAATTATCTATCAATTTAAAATTTATCTTTTCATAAATATTTTTTAATGATTATACTAAATATTATACTTATTATAAAACAGTCCGTATGTGAGTACATTCATTTTCCTTAACTCGAAGGAAGGAACTTTCATTGAAGTTGTTTTGTAGTGGTTATCGACCGTAATTGCCATGGCCTTCATTTTTATCTACCAGTTGCACTTGCATATGTATTAACGTATGCGAATTTTTATTTATATGTTTTATTTATTTATTTATTTTATTTATTTAAAATTTCTATTATATTTAATTATAAATGAATAATTCAATGACAATATATAATTTAATTTAATAAAGAAGAAATATTTAAAAAAAAATTTTCAAAGAAATTTATAATTATTATATTTGTATTTTTTTTACAATAATATATACATGATGCTTTTTTTTATAATATGTAAATGATATGTAAATATAATAAAAAAATAATTTTTTATATGGAATTTAATTTTAGATCAAAAAACTGAAGATTATCGTAACGTCTTGGATACTAATTTATTGGCACCGGCAATTTTTTCACGAGAAGTAATATTGTCTATTAAGAAACGAAATGCACAAGGGCATATAATCAATATATCTAGGTCAGTAATCTTTTCACTGTTTGATCGAATTTCGAGTTTATTTTATGACATTCTTAAGCGAAACTTAAACTCTATCATCAGTTAATCATTATAAAAATTATACTTATTTATTAAATCTTCATTCATAATACTTATTTGATTTTAAATCAAATGTAAATGAAGCTTCAAATTCATTACTATAGACATTATTGATTAATTTATATGATAAATAGTAAGTTTAGATGATAAATAGTAAAACTGGAAAGTACAATCATATATATTGCACATAAATCGTGATATTTCAATCATATAAAAAAATGTATTGTTTGATTATACTTTCCACTTATCGTTTTTACTTTTTTTTTATATATATAAATTAAATATTAGTCAACAATCTTTATAATAATAAATTTTAATTTCACTTACATTTGTATTGACTTATAGTATATCTGAATCTCATCTCGATGCCATTCTTATACCATTGGGCATGTATGGCGCGTCTAAAAGTGGTCTACGCAGTTTAGGCTCGGAACTTCGAAATGAAATCATTGTGAAAGAACTGGATATTAAAGTCACGGTAAGAAATTGTGATTTATCTACATCAACGACAATCGATTTGATTTGATTTAGTATGTGCTTCTTGGATACTTTCAGATATAAACATGTATATAACTATCATTATAGAATAATTGCGGAACAATTTTTTATCGAAAAATATTTGTTGCCAAAAATTTTTTACTATTATGATTTATTTTCTGCCATTAGAATTTTTCAGTGAAATTTTTAAATTCTTGTTTAAAATTTATTTCAATATTGAGATTGAGAACCGATTATTTTACTCATTAATTTACTAATCGGTATTTAAAAACAAGAATTATTTTGGAACAATTAAAAAAAAAATCAATTAAGATAAGATATTACTTTGAAACATAAATACAATTCTGAAATCCAATCATCAATTTTCCGTATTTAAAAACAAAAATCATTTTGGAACAATTAAAAAAAAATCGATTAGGATAAGATACTACTTTGAAACGTAAATACAATTCTGAACGTCGAATCCAATCATCAGTTTTCGGTATTTAAAAACAAGAATCATTTTAAGAACAATTAAAAAAAAAAATCAATTAAGATAAGATATTACTTTGAAACATAAATACAATTCTGAACATTGAATCCAATCATCAGTTTTCAGTATTTAAAAACAAGAATCATTTTGGAACAATTAAAAAAAATCGATTAAAATAAGATACTATTTTGAAACGTTAATACAATTCTGAACGTCGAATCCAATTATTAATTTTCGTTCGATTAACGAATTTGCAACGAATTTGTTTTTGTTATAATATCATTTATTCATCACAAACATTTGTATTAAATTTTTATATTTCTAATATGATTATAATATATTTTATATTTCAGAATATTGCACCAGGAACAGTAATAACGGATATGTTGACAAATGCGGTTGGATCTAATGTTAATATTCCAAGTACTATTTTATTACCTGAAGATATCGCGGATGCAGTAGTTTATGCATTAGGAACACCAATAAGAATAGAAGTAAGTGGAATAAATTATATAAAATTTCAATAAAACTGAATATAATAATTTTGAAACATTTTTGTAAATATAACAAAAATATCTGTAATTTTTGCTTATACTTTTATTTTAATTTTGTTTATTCTGTTTTATTCTGTAATTTTAATTTGATTAAAATTTTTTTCTATCAAATAAGAAATAATATTAATTTTTTCTTTTTATCTGCAATTGCTCTATTTTTGAAAAGAATTAATAAAATTGATATTTTATCAATTAATAAAGATTAAATAATTGTTAAAAATATAAGAACTAATTATAAAAAATGGGAATTTTTCTTCATTTATATTTTAGATTATGTGTGAAATATAAATGTTGAATTATAAATAATTTATATAGTTTATTCTTCTCTTGACAATTTATATAAATTGTTGAATTTTAATTTTTTTTTTAATAATTGAACATAAATTGTCTGATTATAAATATACAGAAAAATATAAAGATATAATATGAATGTGAATTTTATTAATAATAATATTAATTATTTAATTTTATTAATTAATGATAATCTTAATAGACAAATAATATTTACAGATTCCACAAATCACGATAATACCACACAATGAATCATTCATTCCGAAATTTGCATTACAAGTAAGTATATGTCTTTTAAATTTTTTTAAAATCGTTGAACATATATAATTAATGAAAATAAATCTAATTTTGATTTTTCCAGATTCTGTCAAATATCTCAAATAAATACAAAGAAGAAAATAAATAATTTAATCATATTGAAGAAAAGAATATTAACATATGAAAGAATAATGACATTATACAATAATATATATTGAAAAATGTAAATAAATAAAAACACGATTTGATTTATAATAGATTGCTTGTAACTTTTTTTGATTGAAATTTTATTTGTATGTATTTTAACGAATAAACTTATTAATTAAGTCAAAAAATTATATGTATCATTAAATGAATGATGCAAGATTTGTTTTCGATAATAATATTTATTTCCATTTTTGCAATTGTAACATACATAACATATTTAATCTATGTAAAATGTTTGTATGTAATGTAAATAAAATCACATGATTAAAATCTAAAGAAATTAGGGTTGAAATTATAATTCTATAAATATAACTGAGAAAAATACTTTTATATATATTAATTATATTATATTAATATTTCATTCACAAAAAATTGATTTTATCTTTTGATTAATTAATCATTAGATAAAACGATAAAACGATTATAACTTTTTATCCAATCTTTCTATTCAAAATCTAATTTAAAGCTTTTCTCTTTTATTTTCTTTTCAAATATATCATTTATTATTTATTAATTAGTTATAAATTTTCAAATATCTCATTCATCATTTATCATTTATATTATATAAATTTTATATACTGATATAATCTTTTTTTTCGATTAAATTTTAAGTTATTATTTTCATTCAGTAATTTGAATTACTATTTTATTAAATAAAAATCCTTTTTATAAATTGCAAAAAAAATTGTGATTAAAATATTCTTTAATTTAATTATAATATTTTTTAATTTAATTTTAAATTAATTTTTTTTTATATAATGATGAAATAATTTTGACAATGATTTATTCGGATAAATAAATCTTGTAATAATTTAATTTTTCTAATATTATTTAATATTTAATCCTAATTATTCCTATTAACTCATTTTTTATAGAATCAAAGATTTTTTTTCAATATTAAAAAATTAAATGATTTATTAATTGTTTCTCAAAAATATATAAATCTTTTTTTCTTGTATTAAACATATAACTTAAATTTTAGTTCAAACATTTTAAATAAATGCATAATACATAAAATATATATAAAATATATAAAATGCATAAATGCATAAAAATATAATAAATATAAGAGTTTAGTATCTATGAATGAAGATGTATACACTGGTGTAAATCGGGTTGCAGAATTTGAGCATCTCTTATACGATAAGACATGTCTCGATGCATATTCTATTTCTTAATGTTAAAAATAATAAAATAATTTAAGAATCAAAAATAACGTGATCATTCTTTAATAATTTCCGAATATCTCTAAAAATTAAGGATATAGATTATCGATCCTTTTAGAAATTTTTTGAAATTTGGTTTATATAATATCAAAGATATTTCTATATAATTATAATCTTATATATTAATTATAAAAAAAATAATGAATTTTGTATCATTTTTTCTTATTCTTTAAAAAACTAACTAATTAATTGTTTAATTGTTAATTCTTTATATTATTGCAATAACGTATACAAAGAGTGTGTATATGTGTATATATATATGTGTTATATATATATATATATATATATATATATATA
>NW_006263372.1:1724918-1729079 GCF_000469605.1 Apis dorsata
TCATTTCCGAGTTTTTTTTATTCTTTTTATCTAAAATATATTTTTATATATATTATTATATTATTATCTATATTATCTATATATTTTTTAAGATTTATTAGAACAATTTTGTCAATAGTTACGCTGTGAAAGATTATCATGTTTTTCATTGGAAATATAGATTATCATTGGAATTTCAAAATAAGTAAATACTAATGACAATTATAGATTTATTATAGATTAAAAATTGGAAAAAGAAGTGTATGAGTACAAGAATTGTTAAAATTTTATGTCTTACAAGAATTTCAATATCTATTTTTTATGACTCGTATATTAGAATTTAATTGAACATAAAAAATAAAAGAGATAAAGTATTCTAGTATTTGAATGATAAAAAAAGAATTAACGTATATATTATTTTTTTATTGATTTAATTTTTTCCTTTATATTTTATTAAACTTATGAAGTTTTTTAAAAATTTTTTAAGTTAATTCGAATCTTCGTTGAAAACTTCGAATCATTTTGAAATTTAAATATCCAATCATATGTGAAATAATCATGATTAATTTATAATAATTATTTCCTAGACTATCAAAATTTTAATTCAAAATTTAGTATGATTTATCTGAAGAAGATAAATCATCGAAGATCTAAATCCATATTTTATAAATATATGCTCGTTAAATTATCAGAATTTTACAATAGAAATATTACCTTGAAATTCTCTCGATTTAAAATTTTGTATTTTGATTTCAAATGAAGAATTCGTAATTTTAATTTAGGGCTTTTGATCTTGTCGAGACATAAAAATTAATTCAATGGTAATCGAATTTATTGAAATTTATTTTAAAAGATCGATTCAATTAAAAAATCGATTCAATATATTTACAATACAAATTAAAATAGTTAATATTCATGATTGTTATAATAAATTCATGAATAATTGTAAAGTGTTTAACATCTTATTATACTTGTTATTATATACATCATAATGATAGATAATGACATATAATAAAATGTGATTGACATTCAAGGTTGAAATGTACATATCATATATATTGTCATATATATCAAAGACAAATGGAAAATAATAAATAATAAGTTATAATAATAAATATAATATACAAATTATAATTTTACACATTACTGAGTACCATTACTGAGTACATAATAATTGATAAAAGATATGAATAATTGAATAATCATGAAACAGAAAAATTTTATTTCGAAAGAGAGTATAAAAACGCATAAATAATCTTGTTTCATTACGATTTATAAATATATTTCATATTTTGAATGCTTCAAAAAAAAAAAAAAAAAAAAAAAATAAAAGTATCGATATTTTGGTATCTCTGTGGACACGAGTACTTATATTCACCAGTATCGATATTTTTATATCTCTATGGACATCAATATTCAAACAATTAACTATGATACTATGAACAGCCAAAGTTATAGGAAAATCATAATATACTATGAATTCATTCATTTCCTCCTAAAAAAATATTAAACAATATTATATTATTAAATAATATAATTATTTCAGTAATTAATTAATTTTTCAAGCCAGAAGTAATCGACAATTAATCTTTATCGATATATTAATATATTAATACATAATATATGTACGTATGTAACACATAATATATAATATATATAATGTATAATATATACATTTTTACATTAGTATACATTAACATTACATTAACATATTCGTTAATATTTTTTGAATGTGTAAAACACATTCTCGTTCTCAAACATTCAACTTTAATTTTTATCTAAAGTTAATAAATAAAACTGATAATATATATAATATATAATATATAATTTTCCTTTTTTATTTTCAATTTATAAAATTATTTCACAATATATAAATATAGATATATTTATCTGTATATCTACATATAGATATTAGTTTGTGTATTTTAGAATTATCAACGAAGGGTACGCAGTTTGTTCGTATAAAAGAGCGCAAGATTTGGTGCGCAGTCAATTTATCGAGCAATAGAAAATAGAAAAGATGAATCGTTGGCGTGGGAAGGTAGCGTTGGTAACTGGGGCTAGTAGTGGTATCGGTGCTGAAATAGCCAAGCTTTTGGTGAAGAATGGCGTTAACGTGGTCGGTATTGCCAGGAATATGGAAAAATTGGAGAAAATTGGCGAGGAGATCGGAAAGGATAAGTATTTCCCGATTAAATGCGACATAATGAAGGAAGAAGATATTCTGAACGTATTCGAATGGGTCGAAAAGAAATTTAAGGGCATTGATATTTTAGTGAACAACGCTGCTATTTTACACACCGGTTTTTTCATTGGTAAATATAGTTATCGATCTATTATTCGTTTTTTCGAATATGATCGAAACGATTATATAATTATATATTATATATATTATTATATAATATTATTTTATATTATATTTTATATAATATTATTATATATATTAAGCCTTCCTCTTAAGTTAATAAATCATTCGGATTGAAAAGTAATAAATCATATTTTTATTCGTGTAATTTAATGATCGTGTAATTTAATTAATGATCAAACATTGATCATTTTTTTATATAGAAAGGACAGAGATATATTTCTTTTTAAATTAAATACAAATACAAGTAATTATAACAATTTATTTTTTATTTTATTTTAATATTAGAATTCGTATGTTTTGATTATTTCTTAATCATATCCTATGTAATAAATGTAATACAAATTACATACGATATTTGGTATAGATAATTTTTTACTTCAATAGTTTTTCGAAATTTATTGAATTGATCTATATTATTCGAATTACATACATTATAAAATAGTTTCTTTATCTAAACTACATAAACCTATTATTTATTATCAGATTTACTTATTAATCAATTAAATGATAATTTTACGGAGTCACAACATTTTAATGTTGTATTATCTTATCTGTAATCTATACTTATTGTATTATATATGTATTATATAATTGTATGTAATATATAATTATATAATTGTATATAATTGTTGTATTATATAATTCTTTATAAATATTATACATATATAATTATTACATATACGTACATATATAATTATTGCATATACGTAACAATGGTTTTAATAGTAAACTTGAGAAATTAAAAATAGAAAAAAAAAAATTATCTTATTTTAATTATTTAATAATTGTATAAATTGTATATATTAAATATATAAGTGAAGTATAAAAAATCATATTTTAATATTTTAAAATAAACTTATCACTTATTATTCTACAAAAATTTCATTGATAATTAAAATTTATTTTTGAAAACGGATTGAAGATATCTATTATTGCGTGATTTCAATATTAAGTCATATATTGTTACGAAATGCGATTGTACACACGTGTATCAAGAAAAAAAAAAAAAAGAAAAGAAACGGAATATAACACACGTTTCTTATTTTAATTAAAAAAGAACTATATGCAAATAAAATAAAATGAAACATAAAAATTATTACTTGTTCTCATCAGAACATGTTCGAAATAATATTTCTAATTATGAAAAAAAAACAAAATATTTTAATGTAAAATTGCACGTTTCAGATCAGAAAACCGAGGAATATCGTAAGATATTAGATACGAATTTATTAGCTCCCGCGATATTCTCACGAGAAGCTGTATTGTCTATGAAAAAACGAGATGCCCAAGGTCACATAATCAATATTTCTAGGTAAACGATCTTCTCGATGTTAAAAAATTTCAATCGATTGGTTCATCTCGAAATTTATCTCATGCATAAAATTCTAACGCTACGCTATTACTTTTCTGTTTCAATGTTGAATATCACGTATCATTGATTTTTCCATTTTCGTTTCTTTACATCATATTTATTTTCTATTGTCGTTATATATAATTTTCAGCATTGCCGGATCTCATCTCGACGCTATACTTATACCACTCGGTTTATATGGACCGACTAAAGGCGGTATGCTCAATTTAAGTACAGAACTTCGTCACGAAATCATTCAGAGTAAATTGAATATCAAAGTCACGGTAAGAAGTCATGATGATTCGAGCAATTTAATCGTTTTTTTTTTTTCATTCTTTGCCAAAAACGACCAAAAGTCAACAATTTTATCTAACATTGTTGTTTGAATTTTTGAACGTCTTTCACAAAAAAAAAAAAAAAATAAATAAATACGTAAATGTTTGAAAAAATTCGAAAAATCGAA
>NW_006263372.1:1729191-1758415 GCF_000469605.1 Apis dorsata
AAGAGCAATGAATTTTTTTTATCAAAGAAATGATTTTTTTTTTTATTTTTCATTCTCTCTCTTTAAATCGTTTAATTTATTTTAATTATTTATGCTTATTATTTATTTTAAATAAAATTAATTTCTTTGATTACATCGAATTAACAAATTGTTAATTGTTTAATAATTAATTTCTAATAATAATAATCATTGATCTTTGCAATTTTCTTTATATCTCGATTAAAAAACACATATAGATATATTTAATATAATCATAATTCTTTGTTGACATGCAATGATTAATAAATAAATTAATAATAAATAAATCTAAAAAAATGCATTATAATAAATACCATTCTTTATATCAGCGTTGAATAATTGATATATATAAAAATATTAAATTATATTTCTATAGACTATTGCTCCAGGACTTGTGATGACAAATATGACAAACGAGTTAATTAAAGAAAGAGAAATGCAAAATATTCGCACAAATTCATTAGAAGCTATAGATATTGCTGAAGCAGTAATTTATGTGCTAGAAACACCGGAAAGAGTGGAAGTAAGTGAAAATAAGATACATGAAATTCTTATAAAAATACTTATCTCATGTAGATTATCAACTATTATAATTCACAATATATTTTTCGATTTTATATATATATAGAGAAAAAAGATATTACACTGTTATAATTTTAAAATATATGATCAAAATTTTACTTATATACAAATTTTACACTTAATACTGACCATATATCTAAATAATATTTACAGATTCCACAAATTACTTTACTACCGCATAAGACTCCATTTATTCTTTCAAATAAAAAAGTATGTAATATAAGTGTATATCTCTTTTAAATTTCTTTTAAGTTTTCATTAGATAATTGATTTTTAAATTTGATTTTATTTTATCTAGGAAGTATTATAAATTATAGACCAGAATTCAGAGGATAAAAGTGGATAAAAATGATATGAATAGCCACGTCGAAAAGAAAAATTAATTCAATACGAAAAAATCGATATATTATTATTAATTAATTGTATTGAAAAAAATATATAATTGTTACAATTTGTATATATATAATATATATAATAATTGTATAGTTGTGAATTCAATCTATTTCAACAAATAAATTTATTAATTAAATTGTACTAAAAAAGATATAGTATAATACTGTAATTAATAAATAAAATTACATTTTAGATATTAAAAATTTCTTGGATTATTTAAAATTCTTTATCCTTGGTAAAAATATTTCCATTTATGTATCACAAATATATTAACATTTTGTATAATATAATATATTAGCCCATTTACGTGATACAAATAAAACCATGTGACCAAAATCTAGGGAAATCAAATCGAATTCATATTTTATTATTTTACTAGATATAGAAAGTTAATATAAATTACACAATAACAAATAATTAATACATTTTTGAAATAAAAGTTTATAAATTAACAATTTTTATATATTTTAATTTCATTATTGAAGAAATTTTCCAATGATTAATTTATGAATATGTGTAATAATGAAATAAAGATATTAATAATTTTGTTTGAAACTTTTTCAGAATTTTTAAAAACACAGAATGTTAGAAAATTTAGATTTAGATAAAATATATAATTTGGCTTTAATAAAAAATAAAAATAATTTAATTTTCATATTATTAATAAAATCCATTAATATTTAATAAATATATTATACAATTATATATAATTAATTATAATATTTTCATATATTTATTATTCTTTTTGATAAAATAAAATCAGACCGATTAGTTATATTGTTTATCCAATTATATCAATTTTTTGAACATAATAAATGTGATCTAATGTAATCTAGATAAAATCGTTGAATTAATTTCAATCCTCGTGTGAAAGCCATGAATTGTAATTATAATATTTTAATTTTTAATTAATCGCGCAAGTATATTCAGTGAATTTATTCAATTGGCTCAATTGAGTTTTTAAAATTCTCACGCAATACCACGAAGCGAAATCTTGATGATTAATAAAATGATTTTAAATACATACAAATTATATGTTTTTTGTTTTCATCTAGATCGATGTTTACAGAAATATTTTTCATGTGTCGCGTCTTAGATCTATCAATGTTAAATAAATAATACATTTTCTCGTTTCTTGTACACCTCATTTACCTTTTCTCTCATGTATAAATTTGTATATAGAATGAGATCTATCTAGATCTACGATATCTTTTCTTTACTAACATTTAAGTCAAGTTAAGAATTGTGTATGTTTTTTTTTTTTTATAAATTTCAATAAAAATTTCAAAATACTCGATCGAAATTGAAAAAAAAAATTAATTAATTTGACGGAGAAATTGCGATTAAAAGAATTTTTCATTTAATCCTTTCTATTAGCTATTTTCACGAATTGGAATTACGGTAAAAATAGGAATCGTTTAACTGTTCAAATTGAATTCCAACGAGTTTAAAATTTGCAATACGTTGTCATATCTAAATTGATACACTTTAATAAAGAAAATATTATAATTAATTTTGATAAATAATATAAACAACTATAACATAAGAGAAAATTTGAATTGATAATTTATTAATATAATAAAATAGATTTCGTCAATTGTTTGAAAAAAAAAGAATAGACAATTTAAATTCTCTAAATTTCCCTATAAATCTACAAAGCAATTTTCTTAATAGATGCCAGATAAAAAAAGTCCATTATCTCAATATAAATACAAAACTAATTTAGTTTTTACAATAATAATTTATTATTTTAAATATAAAACATCATTTGAAAAACAAAGAGTACACGTGTATGTATTAACGAATCCTTTTTATTTATGTAGATTTTATTCATATATATTTTTTACTATTCTATTTAAAAATCATGAAATCTTTTTTATGCGATCAAATCAACGTGCATCTCTGATGCATATATGTAAATATATTCACATTAATAAAACATAAGATTAAGTAAAAAAAAAAAAAAATTCAAAAAATTACAAAATATTTTAAAATAATTATAAAATAAAAAATTAAACATTAAAAATATCTTAGAAATATAATTATAACTCTAAATATTTCTATAATCATAATAATTTTAATTTCAAAAAAATATAAATATAAATAATATCTATGTGTTAATTATAAAAAAAAATGATATTCTTTATTATCGAGATTATGAGTAGTTCATAAAAATGTATCCGATAATTAATGTATGATATTTATATTAATAACTACGTAAATTATGTGATCAAAGTATCATGAGGATATAATTTAATTTAACATTTAAAATATCTCATTTTTTTTGTCTGAGATAATTTTTCACTAACGCGAGACAAATATCGATTTCAAAATATAAAAACAAAGTCTTTGAAATTTCTTGAGATAATTATAATTTTGCGAAATTATTGTTATTGAATGAAAGTTAGTATTAACCGCATAATAGCTGAGCGAGAACTTTATAAGTTTCTCAATCTAGATCAAACAAAAAAGTTTCGCGCTATAATCGCCGAATGCAGTGGCCGATTCGAAGGAACAGGAATAAACTTATTCAGAAAGCTGCAGTTCGTACTTAATATTCTAACAAGATACCACTTCGAAATGAATTTAAATGGTTTGCATCAATTCCATCAATGGTTTGCATCACTTGAAAGTTATTCCATAGAATATGAAAACTTACGAATTTATTCGTCAAATCTTTAATGTTTAAATTTAAGATATAATTCTTTCAGAAAAAAATTCTTTCATTTTATAGTATCGTATTAAAATTGATGCATAAATTTTTTTATGCAATTTTTTTATTTAATTGAATATATAAGATAATCTGTTTAAATTAAACTCACTTCTTAAATGAAAATAATTTTCTATAATAATTCAATTTTTTAAATATTTGTATCTTGTATCTAATTTGTATATTGTATCTAATTTAATACTTTAATCAATATTCTATTTTTATCAAATCCTAGTATTTAGTATACTTTATCCTAATATACTTTAAGAAGTTTTCTCATCTTAAATCTTAAAAAGTTTATTTTTCTATATCTATTTATTTTTCTCATCAAAATTAAGTAATAAAATGAAATAGAAATGTTAACAAGAAATTCATCAAGCGGAAATAATTTTTTCATGTTGTAATTCATAATACCGCCTTGGATATTTTATTTCCATTCGAGTCACAATTGATCATGGACAAAATGTAAAAACTCTTGTCGAGGTTGCACAAACGCACCACTTAAGCGTGAATTACACAAATCGCAGTCTCATTTAGACTGGTGAATAAGAAAGTGTTCAGGATTGTGCTCTGAGGTGAGTTTACCTTTGTATTTGTATTTATTTATTACATTATTGTATCTCACTATTGTATCAATATATGTGAAACATGTTCGGAGAATCAATTCTAAAATTCAAAAAAAATACAAAAGTTGATACACAAAAATATCATTTGAAGCTTATTTATTAAGTTATAAACAATTTAAGTTTGTATTAGATGAATTGAAATAGTTCTATTTCTATCATATCATTCTATCATTCTATCTCCATCTCATTTTATTAATTGCTATAAATTGTATTCATTATAAATATTCATACTATAAATTGCTTATAAATTAATAAATTATCTTGAAATAATATTTTTATATATTTTTTATAATTGACTCTTTAAAAATGTTCCATGAATACATACATATATTTAGAATTATAACATATATAGAATTAGAATATATATTTATATTTTCTAAGTTTGTAAGCGTATACGTGTTCAACATAGTATACGCATGTGCATATATAATAACATGAATTATAATTTTGTGAAAATTGAATATTCTGAATAAGTAAAACGTTTCCTTAATGGAGTATTTAATAATTGCATATATATATATATATATAATATTCATAAATAAAATGTATTAAAAATAAATTTAAATTTTTTTATATTATCTCTATTTATAATTATAATATGGCGGCAAAATATGCACATGTTTTGAAATATCTTTGATAAAATTATACAAAAAAAATACTATTATTTTCACTCTTTTTTTGCGAGAAATTAATTACCTACTTCCTTAATCATTATTCCGCATATTTATTTACAAAGCATCTATTTTATAGTATTTACTATGGTATTTAAAACACTATAATAGTAATGCATTGCGTATATTATATATAATACAATATATAATAATATAATATATTATTAAAGAAAATGAAAACTATTTATGCTATACAAAAATTATTAAAATAAACAAAATAAACTACTATTATTCATTATTATTAAATTATTAAATTGTCTATTATCATAAAATTTACCTAAGAAGCTATATAATTCGATGTTCTCTGCCACAATAATATGATGTATTGTATAAGTATTTATTATGACAATTTTATATTTCACTTTAAGTTTAAAAATTTCAGTAATAAATGATATTAACTTTTAACTTTAACTAATTTTATTTATTATTTTTCATTACTTTCGTTAATATAATACGGAATAATACGAAATAATATAAATATATACTACGTGTAATGTTAATAAGTACACAAAATTTTTTGTACTATGCGATTATTGCAATAACTCTCGAATTTAATCGATAAAAGACCAATATAATCGATTATAAACAGAGTGAAATTAGTCAGATTTCCACGACTCAACATTTTTTCACGATTAGTGAGATTCAGATTATTATTTATATTATAGTGCTATTTAACAAAAATTTTATATATTAAAAATGTTATTCAAAACAAATTTGCATTATTTACATTAAAAAACATTATATACATTAAAAAAATTACGAAACGTAAAGTGATCTATAGAAAGCAACACTTTCAAACTTGGTTTATGTGTTTATTTCAAATAAATCACTGTCTAGTAAAAATGTATTTTATGCTCATTTTACATTTGTAAGTAACTTTTTTTCACCTTTCACGAAAGTAAAAGTACAATACTGTATATTATATCTATGACATAACCACATTTTTAAATAAATAATGTAATTCATTATTATTTGTTCGTATATATTATATGTAAAAATATAAAATTCAAATGAAATGGATAAAAATCTCATGAAATTGGAAATCTTCAAAAAATGCAATATATAAATTAAGTAAGAATTTATTTATTTGAGTAAATATACACAAATAAAAATCATTATCACATGTATATATTTAATTTTATAATCTGACTTTTGATTATTACTGCATGCAAATTAATTTTATTTATTATATTTTCCACATTTTAATAGATGAGACTTTACTTATATATAATATTTATTTATTACTTTGAAAAAAAAACTACTATATTTATTATAAATTACAATTCAAATATTCAAAATTTCTTTCATAAAATAGGTTAACTTAGTATCTAGTAATTATATATAATTAACTATAAAACTATTAATAATATCAGAATTAATATTAATATTAAAATGAATATTAAATTTATTATTCCATATAATATTATTTAAAAATAATACATATTTAATTTAATATATGATTTACATTACAAGATTGAGATATTAATAGATCATAAAATAAAGATTATTTTATTTTTAACAAGTCTCAGATAAAAAATTATTTATATTTTAAAATGATTTTTATCTTTTATCATTTTTTTTTATAATATTTGTTGATGACCTAATAAAATATGACTTAATAAAAATATTCCTACGTACATGTTAAAAAAAATATTATAATGCGATATTTTTTTTATGCGTTCTGCTATATTATTTATAGTACATTTTTTTTCATCACTAATTATTTCTTTCCTTTCTATTCTTTTTATAAATATGACTTTGTTCTTTTTTTTCTTTTTTTCATTTCATCATTTATTAACCATGCATTTTACATTATTTTAATATTTTCATACATAGTCACATATTTTCAACATATTCGCATAAAGAATAAGCAAGGAGGAAATGCTTTTCATCGGTTTTTTTACGATCGGTTGAATATGTATCGTAAACACGAAGTTTAAGGATGACCTGGTAACTAATTACCAAATTAAGTAAATCATTAGTAAGTCACGCTAATTATCCTATATTAATCAGCATGCAATTTTTCTAGTAGCGTAATCACAAACAAGAATACCTTCATGATTATTCACCAAAAACTTTGATTATATTCCATGTAACGCTTTTGTGCATTTAATATCTTGTGCATCTTGCAAATTGCTATTTGCTCATAGAATTTTATTAATAAGAATAAGGAAAAAATATTTTTCATCGTATTGTATGTACTATATGTATATTATATTATAGTGGAATTTTTTTAAATTTTAATTTTGAATCGACTGAAATTATAAAGATTTCTTTTGATTTTATTATTTATTATTGAATTTATTACGAAATTAAAATATTATTTAAAGAAAAATTAAAATTGTTATTGTTTTGATTTTTTAATTCTGAATTTTAAAACAAATTTAAATATAGTTTTAATATTTATTCTAATAGAACTATTACACAGTTGTAATAAATACATTAAATTTACTAGCATAAATAATTAATAATATAATAATATATCATATTTTTATTATGAAATTCAAATATTAGTTGAATAAAATTCAATGATTAAATAAAATGTTAAAATTTTTATTATTAATATTTTTTTTTAATGTTTAATGTTTTCAATTATAAAAAAAACATTAATCAATTAATAAAATGTCTAATAGAAACTAACCATTATATGTTTATTTCATAAACATGCGCAAATACTTTTTATATCTGTTGCAGTTATGTATAGCGATATGTGGAAATTCTTATGAATAATATCTTTATATCATAAATAATATAATTAAAAATATATTATACAAAAGATAAATTTAATTTAAGGAATTTTTATTACGTATTTTTAAATCATAGAAAAACATTTTTAAATCATAGAAAACATGAATTGACGCAGAATTAACGAAGAAATATATAAATAAATCAATTAACATCAATTACTAAATCGATTTTCCCAACAACCTGTTTATGATAATCTCGACATCACGTTGATTGGAAATTTAATTGTCCATTGCGGTGGAAGGTTTATTTATCTTTCCATCTAATTATTCAAATTATATTTGGCATATTGTGCCAACCAGTTTCCAAATTCCAATTCCAGTTGCGGCCTCACATAATTTTAGAAGAATTTTTAATCGATTCGAAACATTATATCAAAAGTTAGTGATTTTATTTAATTTTCTTTAATTTTTTAAAGCATTCTCTTTTAAATTTTTATTTAAATATAATAAGACTGTAATCTCCTATAAAACATTTTATTTTAAAATATTTCTTGATTTCTTATCTTTTTTTCTTTCTTTTTAGGTAATAATAATGCTTTCTTCAACAACATGTGTAATTAACTTATCATTAGAAGAAGAAATTATCCAAATTATATTATAATGAATATCTCAATTACATAACAGAGGCATGTCTAAAGTTTCTCCAGCTATGATTGAAATTGCATGCATTCAAATATTAAATGACTATCGCATTTGCTACTTTCCACTTTTTTTTCAATGAAAGAATATTTACATATCAAGAATTAACGCGTTAACGATCTCATGAATTAATAACTTTTTTCGACGATGTTTCCTTTAAATCAACCGCTCTATTTGCAAAAAACTTTTCAATTATTATACACGAGATTACAAATTTCACTTTGTACAAAACATTTGAAAACGTTTAAGATGATGAATCGTAGCTAAATGTATTTTAATCTTATGCATTGATCATGCATCTAATTACAGAATTAATACCTCTCCCAATTACAAACGAGATATCTATCTCAATACATAAACAAATATTAATTAAACAAATTCAAATGAATTTTTCTTAATGATTTATATTATTACAATATTATAATGATGGAATAATAGAAAGATAATATTCCACAGACAAAGAATTAATTCCAAGAAGAATTCCAATATGAAAAATGATCTTATTTAAATATCTTGATCTACATGTATGAATGCCACAAGATAGATTTTCACACTTGCAAATAAAAAACATAGCGGTTTAAAAAAGGAATACAGAATTTTCACGCATGTACATAATACCGAGTTTTCATGCTCGCCTTCTCCATTTTTCTCTCCCAGACACAACACTTTCGTTATGCTCCAAATCCTCCCTTTGCTCCTCGCCGCTCGTTTTACGGAAAATCTAAAGTGGTAATAAACCAACACGTTTCGAGTTTCCCAGTCAGTCCATACGCGTTGTTAAAGACCACTTGGACGAAGCTGGATCTCCATTCGACAGAAAGATGTTTGGACATAAACGGAAAAAATGGATAACTTACAACGAATAATAGGATACGCGACAGTTCTTCCCCTTTTTTATCAACGTAAGAGAACTTTTTTTCCTTGTTCATTTTCTGATAAATAGCCTGTTGAGTTCGACCGATGCCTCGAACCTTTATCTTATCTTATCTTATCTTTCGTTTTATTTTTAGTTCTTTAAGCAGAGATTTTCCTATTCTTTTGCGATAAAAATAGACGGTTCGAAAATTATTAGTAATAGATTTCTAATTTGAATATATCCAGGCTCATTTTTATTTGCTTATTTATGTCTGATCCGCATAAAAAGTTCCTTCCAAAGACTCATTACAATTTCTTAAATAATAAAATGAGCAACGACAATCCATTTATTTATATTTATATTATTAATAGGAAATGGTTTTTAAATCGTTCAATGCAGATGAAAGAATTTTTAATAATATTGAAAATTCTCTTTTCTCTTGCCATTTGTTGTTGTCTGTCTCATAGTATAGTCGATAAAATAGTTAATTATTTTTAATTGTGACTAAACATCATAATAATTTTATTATATAAAATAATTGTGGTGTCTTGAATCCATCACTAATTTTAAGGTGTGTCTCGAAACAAATCAAATACCGCATTCTTAACGGTATTATAAAAGGTTTATAATTTTAGATTT
Organism: Apis dorsata; assembly: GCF_000469605.1. Classification (NCBI taxonomy): domain Eukaryota; kingdom Metazoa; phylum Arthropoda; class Insecta; order Hymenoptera; family Apidae; genus Apis; species Apis dorsata. The sequence goes on from NW_006263372.1 coordinate 1,739,073, forward strand.
AGCCCACTTTGTAAGATATATTACCTATTGCTCAGTATTTATAGGTAAAATAAACATTTGTCGAAAACATTTAAAACCTCATTTGCCATTTCGACTTCGAGAACGTTGGTCAATTCGTGTGTTTCATCCTTGGTAGTACACTGTTTCCAAGATTTCCAAGAATTCATATTTATAAGAAAGTTTGGTTTGGTCGTTTCACGAAAAACACAAAATTAGTACGTAATTGTATTTTTTATAAAAAAACGGAAGGAAGTTTTTAACAAAAGTTTCAGGTATTAAATTTAATTTAATTTAATTCAACATTTTTTAATAAATTTTATATTCGCGAATAATCAATTTTACGAAGCGTAGGTATAATAATCTTGATTGGAATTGTTGAATTAGTTATTTTTTAGAGATTTTTTAATAAAAATTTGTAAAATTTTAATTGTTAATATGTATTATTTCAGCTTACTCCGAAATGAATCTTGCCATGGTAGCACAGTTTTTAATAGTGCTATTCCTCTTGGAGATAGTAGCAACGAGCATGGCTGCGATTTTTTTCTCATCCTTTTTGACTAATTCCAAAACGAAGCCAAAACAATCATCGACTACTAAACAGAAACCACATATCATTATCATTCTCGCCGATGATCTGGTAAATTGACAAATTTGTTATATTATTGCTTGAAATTATCTCATTTGTATTCTTGTAAAATTAAAATTTATATCAAATTATTACAAATGAAAAATACTAAAAGTAATCGTTATTAAAAAAAATGCACTCACTCGTTGAATGTTGAAAATTTAAATTTATAATTATGTACTATATATAGGGTTGGAACGACGTAAGTTTTCACGGATCGGATCAAATCCCCACGCCCAACATCGACGCCCTTGCATACAATGGTATCATCTTAAATAATCATTACGTGCCCGCATTATGCACACCAAGCAGATCGGCTTTAATGACCGGAAAAAATCCAATTCATCTGGGCATGCAACACTCTGTGCTCTTCCCAACCGAACCACGAGGGCTCCCCTTGAGCGAGAAACTGTTACCCGAAGTACGTTTCCCCGTTTCGTGATTTTTCTTCATTTTTATTTTTTCTTCTTCTTTCATTTTTTCATTTTCATTTAAATTCACAATAAGATATGTGTAATTGTTACTTTTATTTGAAATAAGAATAATTTTATTTAATTCAATATTACTTTTACAGTATTTGAGAGAAGTAGGATATAAAACACACGCTGTGGGAAAATGGCATTTAGGATATTTTAAGAAAGAATACACTCCGACTTATCGTGGATTTGATTCACATTTTGGTTATTGGAACGGTCTTCAGGATTATTACACGCATATCACGCAAGAACCTGTGAATATATTTAAAATTAATCTTTTGAATTTATATATTGTACATTATGTTACTTATAAATTAACACGTTGAATTGATAAATCAGTTTTATATAAAGATAATTCTTTCAGGATCCGACGTACAGCGAGTTCAAAGGTTTTGACATGAGGCGAAATCTCACAGTGGCATGGGACACCGTAGGAAAATATTCTACAGATCTGTTTACGAACGAAGCTGTAAGATTAATTAATGAGCACGATACTGATCAACCAATGTTTCTGTACCTGGCTCACTTAGCTCCTCATAAAGGAAATGAAGAACAGCTGTTTCGAGCACCCGATGAAGAGATTGCCAAATTTTCGTACATTCTTGATCCTGAAAGAAGAATTCAAGCAGGTGAATTAAAATCATCTAGTTAAAAAAAAAAATATTCCATTTTAAAAGAAATTAAAAAAGAAGAATAAACAATTTCTTAAATAATATTGAAAAATCTCTCTGAAAAATAATATTTTATCTGTTACTAAAATAATTTTCTTATATAATACAATATAATCATAAATTGAAATAACATTTTCTTGTAATTTTAAAATGCTCTAATTTAAAGCTGTTGTATCAAAATTGGATCAAAGTGTCGGTGATGTAATGGATGCACTAAGGAATCGTGGCATGTTGGAGAACAGTATAGTACTTTTTATGAGTGACAATGGTGCACCAAGCGAGGGTGAATTGAGTAACAAGGGCAGCAATTATCCTCTTCGAGGCGTAAATATATTTTTCACATTATATTTTTATATTAATTTTGAACAGATTAAAATCTGAATACTTTTCAGATAAAGAATAGTCCATGGGAAGGTGGAACGAGAGGAGTTGCAGCTATTTGGAGTCCTCTAATTAAGAAATCTAAAAGAGTTTCTAATCAAATGATGTTTATGTCTGATTGGCTTCCTACACTTCTATCTGCAGCAGGTTAATGAAATAATATTAAAAGCATTAATAACTCTAGCTTTTAATTAAAGTGGAAGGAAAAAATCATTAAAGAGATTTAAATTCCTTTCTACGTGTATCTTTCAGGAGTAGATAGAAGGCAACTTGATAACATCGATGGATTTGATCTCTGGTCAGCCTTGGTGTTGAACAAAATCAGTTCCAGATCCGAAGTAGTGCTGAATATTGACGATCTTAGTGATTATGTTGCTTTCAGACGAGGTGATTTTAAATACATTATCGGTCGAACAGAAACTGGTAGTGCTTGGCTTGGAGCAAGTGGAGATCCATCCGAAGGCATTTCTCCGCAATACGATCCTTATAAAATATTGTACAGCAAAACTGGTGTTGCTATTTCTGGTATTATTACTGCTAAACAAGCGATGGAATTGAAAGAAAGAAGAAAAAGAAGCGTGAAAATATATGATACTGCATTAGAAACTAATTTTGAAGAAAAGATACTCAGTGTTGAAAATATTTCCGAATTGCGAAGGAAAGCACAAATAAAATGCAATGTCAAAGAGAAAGATAGAGTTAGTATTATAATTAAATATTTTTTATAAAAATTTATCTTACATCATATTTATTTTTTTTAATAAATAAAAAAAATACGTATAGTTTATAATAAATTTTATAATAATCCTGTTTGATAAAATTTTAAAAAATTTCTCTATAATTTTGCCATAGATACCTTGTGAACCAATGACAGCACCATGTCTCTTTAACATAGAAAAAGATCCTTGCGAAATGGTGAATCTTGCCAAAACAAGACCAATGATTATGGCTATTCTGGAAAGAATTCTAATGAAGTACAGAATAACTGTGATACCTCCTAGTAATTTAGATGGAGATCCTAGATCGGATCCATCACTTTGGAATAACACTTGGACCAGTTGGTGCGAAGCTAATCCATTAGCACTCTCTTATACAAATATTGAGGAATTGAAACAGTCTGGTCCAGCAATTGCACTGATGTCCATTATTTTTGGCCTTTTCGTTGTTGGTATAATAATGTTATTCACTTTGAAGTGTGGAAAAGGTAACTCGAACAATTTAGAAAATCCTGAATATCAGAATAATCATGAAGAAATTGCATATACTACAAACAGTAATGAACAATCATTTTCTATGTATAGTATTATAACGAATACGAGACAAAGTGATATGTCTAAGCATAAACAAATAAATTGACACTTTGGAACGAAATATACGAGGAGTAAACCTCTTTTAATTACTATAAAAATTTATTACATTAATCGAATTCTCGTGCAAAAATGATATCATAATATTTGTTTATTCATATATTTATGAAATGAAACACATACGAAATTTTTACCTCGTATAATTTCGTTCTTTATTATTTTCTTCATTTCATTTCTTCAAAATGTGATCCACACGATATACACGATTATATCGTGGATAGGATAACAATGATAAAATGAAACAAATTTCCTAAAGTTAGAAGTACCGCTTGTTAAATAAGTTTGTTGTACTTCGAAAAAAAAATCATGATTCAATACATTTGTAAATAATTCACAATCTTAATTAACATTTTACAAAATATTAAATATTAAATATTAAATGATAATTGAGTGGATGTATGAAATAAGGGTAGGAGTTATCATTTTATCTTTTTTATGAACATCAGTATTTCATTCCATTATTGCTGAATAGTGATACTGATAAAATACGAATTTTTTATTGTTCGAATATTATTTACCAATTTCTTATTTCCATATCCTTTTTGCATATATCGATTCAATTTACGACATTTGCAACCTAATTAATACATGCATATTTATTCATTTAATTAAAATATATTACATTAATGACTAATAATAAAAACAATTTTAATAAATGAATACTTTTGTTTCATAATTTATTTATTCAACGACGCTTTCTTTTTTCTGTACAAAATATTTCGTGGAAATAGAAAGTTCGAATCATCATAGTTAAAAAGCAACAAATAATTACGGCACTTGCAGTGATAAAACATTTTCACAATTAATATTAAATTTCAATCATCGTATGATTTGTCAACATTTCATTAGAAATTTATTTTTTCGATTCAATCGATAACATTTTATAGAAATATTCGTGACATTAAATTAATTGACAAATCACAGATAATTTGCATAATAGACAATGGTAAACAAAAAAATTTGCAGAAATTAAAAAGAATTATTATCGGAACAAATACATTTGTATCGAATATTAGATCTCGATACTCAAGAAACATCTTACGCCCTATTAACAATTTCATGGCTAATAAAATAACTGAAATATACATTTCTTCAAGGCAATGTTCGTTTATAATTTATCTAAACACGACAACTATACAATGATTATAATACAATTAAGTCCACTCCTCACTTTCTCTTCTTCTCTGAAGAGGAGCGACTTTTTAGAACCCTTTGAAGAAGTACGACAATAATATGTGAATCACATTTTTCAATCACGTCGCAATGTGTCGACGAATTAATTGAAATATTCAATTGTTTTTGACTTGTTCGATTTAGTTTAATTACAGAAATAGTCTCGGCAGTTGGCACTTGGCAGGAATGTATCCAGAAGGCAAGGATAGTGTCCACCTCACCATCATTAGTATTCCATCACATATGTACCACTTTTGGCGTACTGCAATTTGTTTGAACATCACGTTAAAATAATACTTCATTAAAAATATCTTTTAAATTCATATTAAAATTTTATAAAGACATTTTTTTATAATAAAATTGTACAAAAATTTCAATATTATTATTTCTCTTTATTAATACAGGTATCTTTATCAATATTAATTATATATTTACCTTTTTCCCCATAGCCAATTTAACAAAACACTCGATTGACTCTGGACATCCCTAGCTGTAAACACAAAAATAAATAAATTTACAATCTATGTATTAACATATTTTAAAATTTCTAAGTAAAAATTTCTTTTTCTTTTCAAACTAAATAGATATTCTATTCGATTAAGATTTAAAAAGCTTATTATGTAACAAAAAACACTTACAAAGCCAACCAAGTATTTCTACATAAAACTCTGAAGAATAAGATAAAAATTGAGGATACATACAGAGTGTGTAATTTGCATTGACGAGTCTGGCAGCTGCTTCAGGGGGTAAAGTACTTAAAACGTCTTTGTGCGCTAGTAAAGACATTTGTTGTGTGTGTCTCAACTCTCGTTCATCCCTCAATCGCACATCTTTTGAATGGCTCACCGTTTGCAGTTGTGACAGCCTGAAGGGAAAACTAGCTTATACAATAGAACAAGAAGCTTACTATAATACTGATCAATATGTCTTAATACTGCTGTCTTTCTGCCAAGGAATATGATAAGTTAATTCTTTCAAATCTACCACCAAGTATTTAAAGCTCTTATAAACAGCTTATATTTTTACACCTAGTTGATCCGTGAACATATCAAATTGAACTCTGTTAAAGTACAATTGTTATGCTTTCTTTTTCATTTTTATTCATTTATTTTATTATTCTTTATTCAATATAATTATAGAAAAAGAGATCTAAAAGAAAATTTTATTCATCAAACCTTTGAATCTCTAATGTTCTGGAAGTAGCAGGAACTCCAAAAAACGCGTTCGTTTCTTGAAAAGAATTCATATTTAAATGAAAAAATTTATCTTGTTCGGATTAATTGGTGCAGAGCTTCAAACAACATTAACAAATCGTACAGGGCTACAGAGGAAAGGATGAATCAACTTGGAAAGCTTGTTTCCGGATCTGCTACGCGCTAAGCAATCTTAGGGGCTAAACAAATGCGTAATCCTTTAATTAGCATACTTTAGAAGATTCTTTTGTTGAATAATAATCTTATTTTGTAAGAAACTATCAAAAAACAATTCATCAAAAAAGTAAAAATGAACAGTTTATACAAAATAGTATACAAGATGGTATACTAGAAACAAAATATATTATTATTATTTCCTTTGACAATAAAAAAAAGAATTAATTTAATAATAATATTTCCTCAATCTGTGAAATGACCATGTTTTCCATTACAACAATTTTTCAATTGTAATCCATAGTTTCCATAATCAAATAAAAAAAGAAATCAAAATAAATTATATTTTTGAATATTACAATTATTATATGTAATATATGTAATATATGTATTATATATATATATAATATTATATGTAAAAAAAATTTATTCAAATATTTATCATTAGCATTCCTTCCTACACAATGTTATTGAGAAATTTCAATCAATACATGATTGAAAAAAAATGTGAATAATACATACTTTTGGGCAAGGATTTCCTTGTTTTCCCCAATCGGTGCGTCAATAGCTTCTTTGGCTATCTCGACTGGTCCCTCAGACTTGGATGGCGAAGGATGTTCTACAATTGGTTCCACAGTGCCTCCAGAAGTGGTTGCCTCCATTTTCGGGCTGAAGTCTATATTCGTTAAGGTACCTTTTCTCAAGTCTTCATTAACTCTGATCGCGTTAGAGAGGCGTAATTGCAACGTATCGCGTTCTTCGAGTAACTGCATCAATTCGTGCGTCAATTCTTCGCATCTTACGTCTCTTTGATGAAGCATGTACAACGCAAGATCTAATTCCTGCGACGCTGATGTTTTACTCTTCTCATCAGAGGTTTCCATGTTTCCAGCAGCTGTAGAAGTATCGAGAACAGATACGTCTTTCTTTAAAACGTTTTGTATCAATTGATATTCCTTCACTTTATCCTCTAAAAGTGTCTTCAACGAATTGATTTCGATTTCTCTGGCCGTCAAAATATTTTTCAATTCGGTAAATCGCTTCTCTCCCTCCTCGTACAACGATACGAGTTCCTCTATACGCGCTTCCTTCTCGTAAATTTGTATCTTCAAATTGTGAAGCTCTGCATCTTTGGTAATGCTCAATTCGGCCAATCTTCGTTCCTTCTCCGCCAGATCAGAATTTACTCGTATCAAATCCTCTTCCTTCCGACGTAATTCATCTTTCGTCCTTCGCTCAGTCGTGGACAACTCCATCAACTGACTTTTCAGATTTTCAATGTCTCTATTGTTGAACGATAACTCATCCAAGATTTTTTGATTCTCCATAGCCAAGTTTCGCTTTATCTCGTCGATCTCCATTTCCTTCTCTTTCAACATTCTCTCCAAGAATTCCTCACCCTCCAAACGAATCTGCTCCTTCTCCGCGTTAAGCTTCTGTACAGCTTCCCTAGTCTGTTCCGAGAATCTTTCAAACTCTTGCAAGCGAGACACTTCCCTCTGCAATTCGACAATTGTTAATTTTACATGTTTAATTTCCTCTTCCTTACCGTATAATTCAGCAGTTAATCTTTGAACCATCTCCCGTAATTCAAATTCATCCGACTGAGGCTCCATGCTTGCTTGGACAGACAACTGAGAGTCTTTTTCGGCTACGATGTACTTGAGTTCGTTAATTTCTTGCTCCTTGGCGTACAACTCATTCTGAAGCCTGACAATTTGTTCCTGTTCCTGGATCGATCTTCGATCCCTGGAACGAAGACTAGCTTCTTCTTTGGAAACGAATTCCTGGCTTTGCGTCTCGATTCTTTGCGTCAAAGCATGGATTTGCTTCTCCTTTTCCTCGGCCCTTGCATTGATCACCTCCAATGAAGATTCCAACTCCGCCTTCTCATTGTACAGACAATTGATCCTTTGTTGCATCTCTTGAATTATATCTGGATACGTGTTCTCGCTCAGAATATATTTCAAATGCTCGATCTCTTCTTGCTTCCTTTCAAGTTCAACCTGCATATTGTCTACGGTATGCTGTAAATTTTGCTCGCCATTGCCCATTCTAAACACAGGTAAACCGTCTATCATGTTAGTAGAATTACGTCGATCCTGTTGCAAACTCGACAATCTATCAATTTCCATTTGTCTCTCGTTCAACATCTGATTACTTTGATCCAGAAGAGACATCTTTTCGTTCAAATTCTGCCTAGTCTCCTCCAAAACTTTACGGGTTGCTTCCAATTCCGAGCTCAAATTGTTCACTTGCTCGCCCTTCCTCGACAGTTCATTCTTCAACTCTTCCACTTTCTGTGTCTCCATACGAAGTTCGCTCAATTCTATTCTATTCTTTTCTACAATTTCCATATACTCTGTCGTCTCCTCTACGTTCTTTCGCAAGATGGCCTCTTTCTCGTCTAGGAGTGATCTCATGTTTTCCACTTCCTGCTCCAAAGTCTGAATACGTAGCGTACACTCGTTCAGACTGGCCAAGGTTGCTGCAGACTCGTTCAAACGTTCACGCAGCTCTTCAATAGTTTCCACGGATCTCTGATTCTCGAATGACAATTTCTGAATTGTTCCCTCCCTTTCGGACAATTCCAACACTCTCTCCCTCAATTGCTCCTCCGTGGACGTAAATCTCTCTCGAACAGACGCCAAACTCGACTCCTTTTCCATTAAATTCTTCCTCAAGAGTTCTAATTCTTGTCTTTGGGCTTCGAGTTGAACAACGTTGTTCTGTTTCTCGAGCAAATACTCGTTTATAGCTATTTCTAACGTGGACAATCTTTCGTTGAGGTTTTGCACGTGTTTATCCCTCTCCTCGATTTCTATCGCGTGCTTTTGCATCAATTCTTGAGTTGCCTGACTTACGAGGGCGCTCACCGTCTCCACGCTCTGCCGCTCGATAAATTCCTTCTCCTTCTCGGTGAACGATCTCCTCAAATTCTCCATTTCCTGCCTCTTTTCGTCGAATTCTCTATTCAACTCGTGTATGGTATTCTGCAACTTCATCTTTGCTTCTTCGTGCTCCACGTACTGTTTCTGAAGCTCTTGCTTCAAGTCCGCCACTTCCTGTATCCTGATGTTCAAAAGATCGGTCACCTCTAACATGGATGCATTCAAAGAAGAAACTTGCTTCTCCGAGGACGCCGTCAAATCTGTCAATCTCTCTTCCAGACTCAATTTCTCTCGCAAAGCTTTCTCCAAATTCTTTCGCAACTCTGTAACGTTCGACTCGGAAGCCTCGAGCTGTTTGCGCAAATCGGCTATCTCCATTTCCAATTTTCCCGTCCTCTCGAAGGCCTCTTCTTTCAAGTAATCGGCGTTTTGCCTCATTGCTGTAACTTGATCGTTAGCGTCCATCAAGCTCTGCTCGTATTGCTTCCTCAACAAATCATACTCCTCCCTAGATTTACTCAACACCGCCTGCAATTCAGAAATTTTTCTGTTTAAGTCGTCCACGATCTGGATGGACTCGTCCACCTCGGCGTTTCGTTTCGCCTCTAACGCGGACAACTTAATCTTTTGCTCCTCTAGGAAGCGTTGAAGTTGCTCGTTCTCGGTCGCGAGCGCCTCCATCTCGTCCTTGAGATCGTCGATCTCCTCCTTGTACTTTTTCGACAAACTTTCGAGATCCGCGGAACGTTTCCCCCTGTTCGCCTGCTGCTCTTGCTTAACCTGTTGCTCGGTCGCCGAGGGATCGGCTTGCTCCTCGACGATCCGAAACGTCGTCGCGCCTCCCTGCAAACGTTTGTCGAGAATTTCTACCTTTTCGGATAATTCTTTGTTTCGAATACGAAGTACCTCCATGTCCATGTCCTGCCTCTCTTTCATCTCCATGTACCTCTCGTTCGCCGAGACAACAACGTCCAACCGCTTCATCAGCGCCTCCTTCTCGGCTACCGTGTTTCTCTGCTCCTCCTTAATCTCGTCCAAACTCTTCTCCAATTTTCCTATCTGCGACTTCAACTCCTCCTCGATAGCCGAGTCCAATCCGCAAAAGTCGCTGGCCGATTTCTGTATCTTCAATTGCCGTTGCAGGCTCTCCGTCTGCACCTTGTACTCCTTCAGCTTCTTTATCATTTTCGCGTTCCTCAATTGGGCGGCCTTGTTCTCCTCCCCCATCCTCGCCCTCTCCCTCTCCAAATCTTTCACCTGATCCTGGAGATCGTCTATCTTCGCTCGTAGCTCAATCTCCGCGTTGCTGATCAACATTGTGGACGCCATAGCCTGCTCGCTGTCCAATTGCGCGTCCTCCGTGTTCCATCCCCATATCTCCTCGTCCACGTTGATTTTCTCCGCGTCCCACGTCCCCCCAACATCCAGAGAAACGTTTTTCTCCTCCAAGACGATGTTCCCCCCGACTCGTTGGTCCTCGTTCAAAGGGGTTGATTCCTTCGTTGACGTAATAGGCGTCGCTTCGTCGCATTTACAGGCAGCCTCCTCCAACGCTCGGCTAAGATTCGCCATCGCTTCTTTAGCCTCGTCCCTCTCGCGGCCAACCCTCTCGATCTCCAGCTGCAAGTTCGACCGGCCAAGGTTGACCGAGTCCTTCAACTCCTCCATGGATCTCGTCAAATCGTTTACCTGCAACTGTAACAGATCCCTCTCCTTCGTGAGCGACAAAACGCGCTTCTCCTGTATCGCTTCGAGGTCGGTAGAATTTTTCAATTCCGTCTCTAAATTGTTTATCTGTGATTCGTAGGATCGTAGAAGGGAATCTTGCCGATTTCGTTCAACGACCGCCTCCTCCAACGTCTCTTTCATGGAACTCAGCCTCGCGTTCAACTCCCTCAATTGATCTTCTTTGGCCAGCAACGATTCCTCGAGGTTATCCGTGTCGTTTCTCTGTTCCATTCTCAAGTTGCGCAACTCCACGTTCAACGAGTCGATTTGTCTTTCTTTCTCGGCCACCAGTTGTTCCGCCATTTCCAAATTGGAGCGAAGTTCCTTTTGCGAGGCTTTCAACTCATCGATCTGCGTCCTCTCCTCGATCATCGTCGCCTGCAATCGATTGACCTCCTCGGTCAGATTGGAGCATTGCCCCTCCTTCTCCTCCAGCAGGGCCTGCAACCTCTTCACCTCCTTGTCGGCCAGAGAGTCGGAATCGGGAGGGGTTGGCGCGCTGCCGAAGATCCTGGAGGCGTCGAACAATTGAGGGGGGAGGGCGTTCTCTCGAGGAGCTGTAACGAAGGGTTCCCTGCTAGATTCTGCTAGATTCTTATTTTTGTACGCGTCCAACTCCGTTTCTAAATCTTTTATTTTCCTTTCGTTCGAGTCTTTGTCCGTTTTGAGAGACTCGATCTCCCGTTCCAACTTAAGTCTCGTATCTTGCAACAATTTCTCTGCCGTTTCTCTCTGCACCTCCATGGATTTGAGAGATTCTGCCCGGTCGTTCAATCGTCGTTCCAGTTCCTCCCCGCGCCTTTGAACAATTTCCATTTCCTGTCGCACGTTTAACAATTCCTTCTCGCGTTCTTCCAACCTTTCAACCAGATCAGAGTTCAGCGCATCAACGTTCTGCAACCTTTCCACGCTCTGCTTGCTGTCCTCCAACACACGCTCGGCGGTGATTAACTTCTCTTGCAAAGTGTCGTTCGTGGAACGCAACTGGTCAATCCTCCCTCTCAATTCCTCGTTCTCCCTCGACGCTTTCTCCAAATTCACCTTCACCTCCTCGTGACTCGACGCCAACGAGTTGTACTGGAATAAAAGATCGTTGTACGGATCCTCGAGGGTTCTGTTCCTCATACCTGTCTGATTCATCAGATCGTTGAACCTCAGGGATTCCCTCATCTGGACGAAATTACCAATGGAATTCGCCAACTCGTTGTCCAAGTTCTCTATCTCGGCTTCCCGTTCTTGCAATTTCGCCTCCAACGCTTGGACCAACGTCTGGCACTGCTCGCAATGGCTGCAGCGCTCCAAGCCTCCGCTCGTTTTCGCGTCATCCTCGTTCGCAGTCTCCTCCCCTTGGGTCTGGGTGGCCTCCGCTCGGGCGTCGACCACCGCCGATTTCCCCATCCGCTCGAGCAACAACCGTCTCTCCTCCGATTCTTTCTCGACCGTCTCCAATTTCTCGTTTATATGCGCTTGTTTCGACAACAAGAGGCCGTTTTCCGCCTTAAGGTCGTTGATCAGGGTAAGGTGTTCGACGTATTCAGCCTCCATAACCTGCATCCTCACGCTCAACTCCCTGGCCTTCTCCTTCATCTCGTCCAATTCCAACTGCTTGCGCTCGCTCTCTTGGACGATTCGCTGCCTGTAAGATTCGTACTCCGACAATATATTCCGCCTGCTCTCTTTTTCCAACGTAAGATCGGCCGTCGAGGATTCGAGATCCGCTCGCAACTTTACAATCTCCTCCTCCATCTCTGCAATTTGTTGGGCGAGCGAGGTCATCTTCTCCTTCAAGTTCGACGAATCGCTAGTCAGTTTCTCGATACTCTTCGACGCTTGTGCAGTCTCGTTTCTAGATTGGGCAAGCTTCTCCTCGAGATCGGCTATTCTGTTGTCTTTCTCGCGGATCGCAATCTCCACGTCTTGAATTTGCTTGTTCTTTGCCTCCTTCTCGTCTTTCTCGGTCGTCCATTTTTCTTCCAACTCGGCAACCCTGGTCTCAAGCTCCTGACAAACGGCCGTTTTCTTCTTCAAATTGGCAGCTATCTTTTTCATCTTTTCCAATTGGGTCTGTATTTTCTCCTCGGAATCTTTCAACTTTTTCTCCAAATCGGCAACCTTTGACTCTAAAGCAAGTTTAACCTCTTCGGTCACGTTGCGACCGATTAATCTCTCCTTCTGTTCCAATTCTTCCTTCAATATCTCGCATTCTTGCATTTTTCCGGCCAATTCTTCGATCACATTTTCGAGTCTCTGGTTTTGCAATTGAGTGTCCTCCGTGTGCTTCAATTTCAACTGTTCCATTTGTTTATAATTGCTTCTCAATTCCGCTTGCAAATCATTGACAAACTTTGCATTGTTGTCTATAATGCTCTCCAATTCCCACACCCGCCTTTCAGCTTCACCTTTCTCATCTTTGGATTTCACGATTTGTGCCTCCAGATGATCTTTCGTTGTTATTAAATCGACGAGTTCCCGTTGCTTTTCGGTTAATTGATCTTGAATATCGTTATTATGCTGCGACAAATTTTTCACTTTCTCCGATAAATTACTATTTTCTTTCGTGGTTGCGTTAATTCTGCACTCCAATTCATCGAGAATCATATTTTTATCCTTCAATTTTTCCATCAAATCGTTATAATCTTTCACAGGTATCGACTCCTCCATTTTGTCATTCAATTCGGTAATATTTCTCCTCAATGAATATATTTCTTCTTCTTTACTTTTTACTAGATTATTGAGATTTGAAACTTCATTGGTCATCGATGTTATCAAAGAATCCTTCTCTTGGATTAACAATTTACAATTGTTAAATTCATCTTGCAAACTGTCTATCGTGATCATTTTATTTTGGAGTTCCGTGTATTTCGCTTGTAATTCTTGATCCTTTTCCTCCATGGTTTCTTTCAATCTAATAATTTCATTTTCTTTCTCAGAGATTATTGAAATTTGTTCTTGAAACTTTGATTCAAATGTCACCGTTGTATCCTGCAATTGTTTTTTCAATAATACAGTTTCCGCATTTTTCTCATTATTTTCTTCTAATAATATTTTATTTTCGTTTTGTAATGTTCTGAATTTTTCTTCAATGGATGCTTTTCCCGTTTCCAATTTCTCCATTTTTTCTTGCATTTCATTGCACTTATATTTCCATTCTTCTATGGTACTAAACATTTCTCTCAATTCATTCTCCAAACTTTCAGCTTTCTTTCCAGATTTTTCATAATCCACAATCTGTTGACTTTTCTCTTCTAATTCTTTTTCCTTGTTTACTAATTTTATTTTCATCTCTTCGATTAGACTTGTTTGCTCGACGATCAAATTTTTGCATTTTTCTATCTCCTGTTCCAAAGAAACAACGATCATCGATTCTGTTTGTTGAGATAAAGGTTCATCTAATTGTGGTGTTTTAAGTAATTCTTCATCAGATTTTTCCAAAGGAATACTAATTTGTTCATCGAGTTGTTTCTTCTCCTCAATATTCTGTTTTTCAAGATTCGGTTTATCTAATTTTTCGGTAAGTTTTGAATTCTCGTTATTAGAATCCAACATTTCATTAAGTTTTAAATGTAATTCTTCTTTTTCTTGTGTAATTTTCATTACATTTTCTTCTAATTTTTGATTAGAGGTTTTAAGTTCTGACATTTTTGTAACTACTTCTTCGTTTTCTCTTAACAATTCTTCTATTTTAATTCTCAAATCATTGATTTGAAGATCCTGATTTTTGTCGTGCCATTGTTCCAATGAATTACGTAATTCTTTTACTTCTTTTTGTAAAAGATCCTTTTCTTCTATTAATACATTAATTTGTGTTTTGAAATCAACATCCCTTTTCGATACTTCAGATTCTTCGGATTGTTTAGTTTCAATTTGAACTTCTAATTTATCTGGCTCAATAGTTAAATCAGTATTGTTTATAGACAACATTTCAATTTCTTTATGCAATCTATTATTTTCTTCAATGAAATCCATTAATTGAATTTTAAGTTTCGATAATTCCATAGATCGATTATCATTTTCTTGCTCCAAAGTATCAATCTTTAATTTCAAATCAATATCCGATTTAGATTCTATATATTCTAATTGTTCCTCAAGTTTCGTAAGTTTAATTACAAGTTCGCTATTTTCTTGTGTAAGAAGCTCAATTTTCGTCATACTCTCATTATTTTCTGGTATTCGTTCAAAAGATTCTGTCGAACCCGTATCTGAGGATCCTTTCTCTTCCACTCTACTCAATTTCATTGTTAAATCACTATTTTCTTGTGTTAATTGATCAATTTTCTTTAATAATTCATTTTTATCAATGTTATTCATAGATTCGATGGAATCAGCATTTTCTTTTTCTTGAAGTTTATTTAATTTAAGAGTTAATTCATTGTTTTTCTGTGTTAAATCTTCGATTTTTTTCAACAAATCAGTTTTATCTAATTCTTGTATAGCTTCAAATGATTCAGTAGATCCAGTATCAGATGTTCCTTTTTCTTCAAATTTCGATATTCTATTATATAATTCGGTATTTTCTTGTGTTAAAGTTTCCACTTGTTTAATTAACTCTGCAGGATTAACCTCTGATGAAGATTCTAATTTACTTTCATTTTGCATTCTATGCACAGCTTCTAATTGTTCTTCAAGATCAACGACTTTTATTTCTGCAGTTACTCTAAGATTCTCAGATTCTGCATTTTCCGCCTCTAAAGACGAGATTTCTTGTTTCGCCATATGAAGCTCTGAAATAAAGATTATATATTTGTTGAATAATTAACTTCATTTTTTTTTTTTTTTTTTTTAAAAAAATCTTTTTCTAATTTGAAATTCAATATTAATTTCACATATAAAACATATAATACAAAAAAAAAAAAAAAGATACATAAATTACCTTGCAAAAGATCCAATTTTTGATTCTCTAGAGTAGCAATGGCTTCAATTTGCATTTCAATTTCTTTCGTTTGAGCAGAAACTTTACTTTCAAGATCAACAACACGTTCTTGCCAATCTCCTGCTGAGGCTATGCAAACCGTACAACATGCCAATGATGTATGTATAATTGATATTAATTGATAATAAATGCAAAAGCAAGCAAAACTTAAATGTTATAAATAAATTTAATAATAAATATTTAACAAGCTTAATTTTTTTATAATTATGTTTGTTCAAGGATTAATCTTGCAATAAGCATGATTAATATGTAAAATCAATTAATTCAGCAAGCAGATTCCCAAAGCAAATATAATTTTTTTTTTTTGTTTATTAATATAATCATTCATTTATTTGTTATGTATCTAAATAATATTTATGTTATAAATCATGTAATAAAATCGTTTCATATGATACCAATAATGTAAATTATATAAGGCAAAAGATTTAAAAGAAAAATAGCAAAAATTTTTTTTAATTGTTCATGCAAGTAAATAATATTAAAATGTAAAAAAATACAAAATATAAATATCTGCTAATAAAATATATTTAATTTTATATCAGAGTGTAGCAAACTTTGACAAGTAAAGTAGGTACCATGTTATGTTAAAATAGTAAATTTAATATAATTGATTAGTATATTATAATACTCAATAAATATTTTGATTTAGAACGAATATCTAACTAATCAAGTAAAAAGATTCCATCACCAAAAATTAGCATAATTATAATTTTCTCAATATCAATATTTTTCTTATAGAGAAAGTAATAATAAAAAAGATATTAACAATTTGTTTTATATTGATAAAAATCAATTATTAAAATATTTAATAAAATCTCTTTTATATATTATTAAATATATATATATATGTATATTTATGTACATAAATAAATTGAAATTTCTCCGCAACCAGGAAAACAGGACTGTGGATAATTACTTTAAGAATAATATATATATAAACAGACAATGCATTGCACGTACAATGAATAACATAACTAGAACAATGGAAACAGCAATGACAGAATTTCTGTCCTGGTTCCTACCTTTAAGCTCGTCAAAGTCTACCAGACTCAGCTGAAGGTTACCTTTCTCCTCCTCTAATAATGCCACTTGATTCCCCAATCTGACAAGTTCCGCATTTGTATCAGATATCTAAATCACAAAATTACATATAAATATATTTTATTATAATTTAATATTTATTTATGTTTTCAAACGAAAATTAATTAAAAAGCTTTGAAATTAACAATAAATCTTTCATCTTATAAATAATAATATTAACAAATCTTGCCTTTTTAAAATTTTCCAATTGTTGTTGTAAACTTTTTACTTTACTTTTATGCTTTGCTTTAATTTTGATCATATTTTTATTTAATTCTTCTAATTCCTTAGAAAGTTTTGCCACTTTTTCATCTTCTTTAATAATACCCTCTTCTGGTAACTTCGCCGCAATTTCATTTTTTTCTTCTTCAAGTTTATGAACAAAGTTTTCAAGATCAGTTATTTTATTTGAATACTCTTCATTTTTTAAAGTTAAATCCGCTACTTGTTTTTGTAATTCTGTTTTAGATTCTTCTTCAAGAAATTTATTAGATTGTTTTAACTCTTCTACTAAATTTTCAAGTTCAATTATTCTATTATCTTTTTCTATTATTGCACCATTACCATGCATAGATATATTTACAATTTTATCTTGTAATTCTGCAATGCTTTTTTGTAACTCATATTTTTCATCTTGCAATTGTTTATTATTATGTTCCAATTTTTCTAATTTGAATTGTAAATCATCAACAGTTGGATCTCTGATTATTCCAATACCAGATTCGAGTTTAAAAACTCGTTCATTAGCTTCTGCTAATTTTAACTCATAATCTTTTAATTGTTCCAGCAAATTGTCGTTTTTCGCTTTAAGTGAAGATTCCATAAGTACAAAATTTTCTTGCATTGATTTCATAGCTTCTTTAGTTTCTACCAAAGTATCCATGGTAGAGCGAGAGAAATCGACACTGGCAGTCTCAGACAATTTTTGCTCATTAATCTGTTTCCTAAATCTAAATAAAAATAAATAATAAATAAATATATATCAATCGAAAAATAAAATATTAAAAATTAAGAGAATAGATAAAATTTTAAAAAGTTTATATATAAAATTACCGATCAACTGAATCTTCTAGTTCTACAATTTTATTATCTCTTTCTTGCAATTGCATTAAAAGATTTTCATTTTTATTTTTCAAAGATGTCTCTAAAAGTACAAAGTGCTCCTGCATTGTTCGCATTTCGTCTTTCGTATCTTCTAGAGTGTCTAACGTCGTTTTACCCTTTTTTGAAAGATCTGCAGACATAAGGGTAACTGCCTTTGTCTTAGATTCAATAACAGAATCTTTTTCTTTCAAGTTTTCCTGAAGATCCATAATTGTAGCTTCAAGCTCCAAAATTTTATTATTAAGTTCTGTAATTTTACTTTCTTTTTCTTGAATACTTTCTATTTGAATTGGTGACATGATCTGTAATAAAAATATTAATTATTAAATATTTTATATTAATTACTTATATAGTAAAAATATTAACAAAGAATTTTAAAAATTAATTACTAACATCAGAAGTAATCATGACTGGTTTTACAGCTGTAATGGATATTTGATCCTTTTGAAGAGCCATTACTGTCACATCTTTTTCTTCTAATTGTTGCCTAATAGCTTCTACTTTTTCTTCAACTGCTCGTTTAGTTTCACTTATTTCTTTATTACGTTGTTCAAAAGCTTTTCTATTCTCTGCTAGCTTTTTTTGGAGTAAAGTAGACTTTGCTTTTGCAGTTTTTGCTTGACTAATATCATCAATATTTTCTTCAGGTGTATCTGTTAAAGCAGTCTCAGATATACGAGCTATATCTTTAGAAGGCAAATTTCCTTCTCTATTTCGACGTGATAACTTAGCTCTAGATTTAATTTTAGAAAGTCTCCTTGCATATTCCTAAATTTAAATTATAATTTTCTAAATAAAATAGTCAAATTTTTTTCATTGAACTTTTATAAATTAATATTTATTACCTGAACTTCTTCTTCTTTCTTTTTTAAACTTTGTTTATTTTTCAACATAATTTCTTTCAAAGATTCCAACTGACTTTTATTTTGTTCACATTTTTCTTTTGCATGTAGCATAGATTCAGGTGCATCCCCTTCCATTGTTCCTGGTGGTTCTTCTGATGCACTCCACATTATGAACTGTAATATTAATAACAATAAAAACCACTTCATTATAATTTATGCAAGATAGACTTAAACTTTTATAAATAAGAAATTATGAAATCAATGGCAGTGAAAGTTTCTATAAAGTGGCCAGACAATGTGTCACCCAGTGCTCTCATTTTCATAGACTAATTGGATGAAAGCTTGAATAAGGTAAACTAATTGTATTATCCGTATGTATAGATACTGAATGTCAGAATTAACATTCTAGTTACCTTGTGGCATAATTCTTACAACATAACACTTAAACATGAAATGATATCTTATATAAATTTTCAAATGAAGAAAAATGAAAAAAAATACTAATATTATAATTAATATTAACAAATAATTATTAATAAATAATTATTGCATATATAAATCTTTTTTATCAATAAATATATTTAAATGCATTATATATATTAATTCTATTGTATTATTAAAAAATATTTTTTAATAATACAACATATAATTTTTTTATGTTTTTAAATTTATATTATAATTTTAATATAAAATAATGAATATATT
>NW_006263372.1:1758574-1761937 GCF_000469605.1 Apis dorsata
ATAAATATTTATACATATATAAATATTTAATGAATAAATGAAAAAGTTAACCTCAAATCAAAAATTTTTTAAATAAAAAAATATAATATTATAAATTAATTTTAAAATAAACAAACAATATAATAAATAATAAATAAAATTGTGCAAAAAATTTAAATATATAATGAAATGACGTAATTTGCATTATGAAAAAAATATATTCTAAACATTTTTAATATTAAAAAATAAAAATTACACAGTAGAATCACTCTCATATACTAAATAAATGTGAACATTTTTTTAAATGAAAAATTTTTTTGAAATTATATTTACCTTTATTTATATTTCTATAAATTGTCAAGATGGAAAGACGTTACTGTTCGTACACATATTTTGTCAAAGAGTTTTTATCATTCACATCTGTATGCAATTAAAATTAAATATATTCATATCTATATTTAATTAATTTTACAATATTTATAATGATTTTACTAATAATTACATGTAAATACTAAAGAAATTGTAATACTATGCTTCAAAATGTAAAGTCTACATTACTCCTTTTACAGCCGGAAACAGTTGGACATTTTAAGTGCATATGTGCTGCCACTTTACGGAAATTTTTATTACTATCAAAAAACTTATTTTAAAATACTTTAAAGGAAATTTAAAATGTACATAATTTAATGTTAAATTAATTAAATATATATTCAAATATTTTTTAATCTATTAGAATCATTAACCTAATGTTGATAATGTATAAATTAAACAAAATATTCATTTAAAATCTATTATGAAAACTATTTCAAATTTGATATTTTGATTTTATAAATTTTTCTTAAATATAAAAAATTATTCATATTTAATATTTTTTTATGTGTATAAGTTAAAATTATTTTCAAATGATAATTAAGATTTAAAGATTTGAAATTTGAAACAAAAAATATTATTAATAATGCTTATGCATACATGTTTTTAGATTCGATATAAAATTTTGTAATATATTTTAAAAATATTAATAATTTATTATAATTTAAATATATATAATAAATTATTAATTAAATTTATATATGAATAAATTTTTCTATTTTCTATTATTCAAATAAATGTTTAAAATCCATTTTCACATTAATTGTTTTCAATTTTTTTATCGTTATAAATCATTAAACAATTATAATAATTGCATTATTGTATTTTACGATTGATTTATTTTACATAGAAAATAATCCTATTATAGGCTATTGTATACGTTTCGATATATATCTCAACACAACAGGTGATAACAGCTGATTCATATGTAACAGAAAATATTTCAACTTGCATGTATTTATTTTTATAACATTATTTTAAAATCTGTAATTCCTTAATTTATTTGTATATGTAATTAACAAATATCAAAAATAGATTTAGAAAATTTAATAATAATTATTAATAAATTATGTAAAAAATAAAAGAAAATAAATAATGAATAATATAATGAATAAACAGTCAGTTTCTAACAAATTTTTTTATCACATCAATTATAATTGATTTTGAAAGAAAAAAATAAAATACAATTCTAACCTATACGACCTATAACACTTATACAAGATAGATAACACAATATATATATATACAGATTACATAGAACATCATTATATATACATAAAAAATAATTTATTACATATGTATATGTATATATATATACATACATATATACATATATATGTACATATATATTTATACAAAGAAAGCGTATGAAAGCCATAAGTACGCATGAAAGCATATATGTATATAGTGCATAATATATATATGTATGTACGTATATATATATATATATATATATATATATATATATCTATTTCATGCTGGAAGTACCCGCTTGGTGCTACGGCGCATTTGCCAGTATCAACCGTCTGCGTTTATCGACTATCATGTATGCTGTGGCAAATGTGATCCATTGACTTCAAATACAAAAATTATCGTGATTTTTACGTAAACGTTACATCAATAATCATGATGGATGTGCAGAAGCAGTATAAAGGTAGGAAGAGAGATTTCGATTCTTTTCCTGTTGACACTTGAACAAAACATCTAAATCAAACTTAAGATGGAACATTATGACAGTTATCACAATTAAAATCATAATTTCTTAACTATATGTTTTCGTTTATAAGTAATTCATTTGATGAAACTATTATTTTTCGATTTTAAACTTTAAATGACTATTGATATATATGTATGTCCGACATGCATTCGATTATTGACATACACTTTTGGAGGGAAGAAAGCTGTAGGTGGAGATGTAAATAAACATATATTAATTGATCGATTATAATTACGCATTGTTTTTTTATTTTTTAACAAATAGAATTTTTAATCATCAAAAGACATGTAAAAAATTATCTTGTCTATTTTATTAATTTGTTTAGAATCAAGTAAAAAAGTAGTTTAATCAATGAAACAAATAAAAAAATATTGTCATAAAGATATTAACATATTTTTATTTATTATAGTATATCATATAATAAAAATATTGTACATGAAAAATTTTTATTACATATTTATATTACTATATTCTTTTACATGAAAATATCATAAATAATTATTTTTAATTTAAATTATAATTATTTTAAATCATTATATAAATTGCATATTAGCTAAAAACTATTTATAAAAAGATACATTCAACAAGAATCATTTATATAAGTAATTAATTATGACGTTAAACTATATCATTAATTAAATATGTTTATTATTACAAAATATTATTACAAAAATATTATTTAAAATAAGAAATATATTCTTACATTATTCTTTTAATCATGAATATTAATATTCATATTTTATATTTTTTAATGAATTATTACATCAATGTAAATCGATAATAATAATTGTATTCTTTTGAGATATGAATATAATAGGGCAAATTGTGCGAAGGCAATGTTTGACTTTAATCGGACTAAATTATCATGTGCGATTTAATTTTTTAATCAAATTATATAATAAGAAAAATCCTTTGATCATAAATATTTTTAAAAAAATATTATATGTATTCAAAGTTGATATAAAATTCTTCAATTTTTCTTTTATTAATTCTTCTTATTAATTCATTATTAATTTAATTATTATTAATCCATTTATAATCCAATTGTAAATCAAATAAATTATATTTTTTTTATTTTTATATTTTACATTATATATATAATTTTTAATTATTAAAGTATATATAACAAAAAATAATTTTTAATTTTTTTCAAATAATGTATAAATATTTTCGTATTTCATACATCTATCAGTTTTTTATAATTATCATTATTATATATATTATTATTCATAATTATCATTATTTCAAATTAATATTTACAAATTATATATAATAATATAAATCACATAATTATTTAA
>NW_006263372.1:1762255-1765191 GCF_000469605.1 Apis dorsata
ATATTATAATATTATTATTTTATAATATTATGGAATTTTTATGGAATTTTAAAGATATTTCAGGTTAAGTGAAATATTCTATAATGAAGAAGCTTTTAAAAAACTTAATAGATATATAATTGTTATATATAATAAATTAAAATATTGATTTATGTGTAATTAATAATTATATTTCTCAATGAAATTAAATATTCGTGTAATATACGAAGATAAAAGATATTACAATTGAATTTAACTGTAACTAATCTATATGATATACATCATATAATAAAAAGATTAATATCGATGTCGTAAATATATATAATATATTATCATCAATGTCAATGTCAATGTTATATTTTAACATTAACTTATTATAAAAAGAATAATATATATCTAGATCTCTAATGCAAATAAATTGAAATTTAAATAATACTTCGAAATTATAAATATAAAAGTGATCTTACATGGATTCAAATATTTGCGTGAAAATCAAAATTACTCGTGAGTCATGTTATAATTTCTAAAATTATATTTTTTATTTTTAATTATTTAATTATTTACATACATTTTTAAATTATTTTTATATATGATATAGATAATAAATAATGAATATTTATATATGATATGGATGACAAATAATTTATTATTTTTAAAAAAATCATGTAAAATACTTTTTTTAATTTAAAATAATGTGTAAAAATTGATGTGTTATTTAATATATTATTTACGTATTATTAAATATGTTATATTGACATTGTTATTAAATGCATTGTATTTATCATCGATTGTTAATCATCGATTTAACATACAATACATAAATTAGCAAAAAATTAAATGGCGCAAATAATAAGGAGTGAATATTGAAGGTACGATTACAGAATGGTAAAAAAAAGTTCATAATTTTTATGATAGATAATATTCATCAAATGAAAAATTCATAAAAAAATCTTAATAATAATTTGAATAATTATTAATTAATGTTTAAACTTATAAACAATTATTTGTTTCGATTAAAGTAAATAACTTATTTGTTTTAAGAATTAATATGTTAAGACTATGTATAAAAAACTATTTTATATTATTTTATTCTTTTTTTTCTTTTCTCTAGAAAAGACTTTATATCTTTCATATCCATTTTTGTCACAAAAAATTTTTTGTATCTTTATATCAAAGAATTCTATACTTTTCCTAAAATTCATGGACTTGCACCAATTATTTTATTAGTATTTTATATTTTTCAATCTAATTCTATATTATTAATTATTAGAAAGATCATTATATTCTCCAAAAAAGATTTAAATAAGAAAATTGAAGAGACTATTTGATTCATCTCATTCAATTCATCTTTCTTATTTAAACAAATATAAATTATCTACTTAAAAAAAAATTATTTTAAATTAAAAATAATTTTAAAAATATTAATTTTACATTCATATTTATTAGGATTTTTTTTCTTTCTTATTTATTTTTCTTTCTTTCTTTATTTAGCAAATTATTTGAAAATTATAAAGTTTTTTTTATCATCCTGCATGCATTGTTTGAGGCAGTGGTTCTTAACTTTCATCAATCAAATTTTCTTTAAATAATTTTTTATTTTCATGGTTTTCTAAGATTTAACTTAATATCTAAATTTATTGTGATATTATGTATATATAAAACTATTCAGTTTTTTCAAATATAGAAAGAAAATATTTATTATAAATCAATAAATAAAATAAACATATTCAGATTAAATATTTATTCGAATATGAATAAATCATTCTTGTTTAGCCATTAATGTTAAATGTGTATCATAACATAGCGAATATCGTGCTTTCTCTCACTCTCAGTGAAGATTACACGGTCTCTCCGAGGTCTGCGGACTACAGGTTAAGAACCGCTGGTCTGAGGCATAGTCAAGGATAAAACAACACGGGTTCAGTCAGTACGTGTCATTCGACAACGGAATGCCTCATATAACGAGATTGAACAAGTGAAAATCTAAAAAGTGTAGTTAGGCCACGTGATCAGTTTTAAAATGTTACTACTCGAAACTTTATTTCAACGAAAAGGTATACGCCAATAAAATAAAAGATGAAAATATGCTCTGTGATATGTTAATCAAACATGTGTTATACGAACTTACATGTATGTATGTATTTGCGAATTTTTCTCGAATCCATGCTTTGTAACATATGATGCGTAATACAAGATCATATTGTCAGGTGAATTCATGAATTAAAGACGAAATTATTCAACATGTTAACACAAATATATTCATATAGATCTTTGTTTACATCCTTTTATGGAAGATGTATATGAATCATTATGTGATTCATTATACATTATTCACGAATTACACATTACACAAATCAATAGATATTAAATTTTGAATTTTGTTACCAGTATTAAATATTTGCAAATTATAAATTTACAAGTTCTAAGAATAAAGTAAATGTCATTCATATACATATGTATGTTTATACTTATATGACGTGTATAAAAAAATAATTACTTTCCATGCATACAAATAAATGTAAATTAGCTACATGTAATTATCATATTATTTTTTTGCAATAATAAATAAATTAATTATTAATGTAAGACATATAAGTTATTAATCATTATTTTTATGTAACAATAATTTTTTTACAATAATCTTTTAGTTTTATATTATATAAAAATTTATTTATTTCATCGATATCCTGAATATTATTTTATTTTAGCTAGTTATTAATGTTAACGCAATCATATTATGTTATGTCATATCATATTATTGTTATGTAATATAAAAAAAATAATTTTAATTATTTTTAACGAATTTTTTTTAAAATATTTAAAATATATTTTGTAAATAAGAGAATGAAAAAAAAATAATAAAAAATAATAAAATAAAAAATAAATTAATATAGTCTATTAATTAAAATTATTTTATGTTTTTTAAAAAAATCCACATTAATATACATTGATTTTTC
>NW_006263372.1:1765330-1775042 GCF_000469605.1 Apis dorsata
CAATAAATTTTATTATAAATTATAATAAAATTAAAATATCTTACTATTAATGTTTTTTGTTATATTTCAACAAATTTTCCAATAAATATTTTAGTAAAATATTTTAAATAAAATTGTATTGTATTTTAAATTAAGTATTAATTAAATAATAATTAAAGAAAAATAGAAAATTAAAATCTAGAAAAATTTCTTAATACAATATTGAATTCATTAGATTTATAATGAGATTAATCAATAAAAAATTAATTAATAATGCCTGTTAAATTTATCGAAAATATAATAAATATCTATGTAAATATATTATAATTATTCTGTTTAATATTTTTACATTTTTATTTAAATTTCTATGAAAATTAATATTATATTTAACTAATATTTTCAATAATTTATAAATGTAAATTATTTCTCTGAATTAATAAGTCTTTTTTTTTACATATATCTTCTTTTTTAAAGAATATATAAAGCCAATTTTAAAATGATAAGCATTTTTTTTTCATTCACACTTATTTATATTCATCATATAATTTAAATGATTTCTTGGAATGATTATACTTTTTCAATATCTTCGAGAGAGTTATCTAATGAATATATATATATAACATTATATTTTTTTATAATAAATTATTTTTAACCATAAATTTAGTTTATTTTTTTAATTTAATTATTTTAACAATATAACAATTTGCACTCAATTCGATTCAAAATTATTAATATTAATATTAATATAGAAATACATTATAAATAGATTTATTTGTTAATTTATTTTGCGATATTTCATAACAAAATGTTTTATTAATTAATTAATAATAATTGAAAATTTGTTTAGTTCAATGCAAATTAAAATAATTACTGAAATTCAAAAAATATGTATCATAAACTCTTCTATTATTTTAAATATATATATAAATATAAATAATTATAAAAAAAACTAATTTCAAAAAAACAAACAATAATTGATATTAAATTGTAATTATTAAATAATATTAAAAATTTAATGACTGTTCAGACATTATTTTTAATAATTATTTATTAATATAATTAAATAATTTAAAAAATCATAACTTATTAATATTTCTTATATAGATATTAATTAAAGTTCAATTAAATTNATAGATAAAAGAATAATATAATTTAGCAAACAATTTTTATCATAATTAAATTAAATTTCTTATTATTTCGTTCAGTTTATTTTTTAATCTTATATCTATATACCTTAAAATATGATATACTGATTTCACTTCATTACATGTATGTATCTATTATTTTTCAAAGTTTCATATTTCTACTTTTTAAATTACACTATATACATATTTTTTTTAATCATATGCATCAATTAATAATTAAAAAAGTATAATATTTATATTTACAGATTTTTTAGAAAATTTAACATTTTCTTTCATTTTACTTTTTCTCATATTTTTCATTCTCGTATAATTTTTACCATTTTAAAAATATGATTTGATCTAATTATATATAATACGATCTATATATACATATATTAATCAACATTTAAATCGATTCATAACTACATTACGAATGCTGCCAGCAATTAGCTAAATCTAATATAAAGTGGTATGCCAAACAAGTTCATAGTTAGCTTAACATTGATGCTATTCGTTGATACAACAAGCGAGATGTTATCTAGATTTACTATGGTAATTCTTATTGTTAGTCAAGTGCATGCGTACCCGATGAATCTTTGATCTTGTCAAGAGTCTTCATCGACCTCTTTTCACTATCACGAATCCTATTCATTTTTTCAATTGAATAGATGCACTTCCTAAAACATAAACAGGATAGTTAACTAAAAAAGTAGTGTATTTTATTTTTTCTATTAAATAATAATATATATTATATAATATAATATTAAACTATTTACAGTAATAATATGAAATAATATTAAATTTTTATGTTTAGTATTATAATATTAATAACACTATATAAGAAAATTAACGTAGTTAAAATATAAAGTTAAAGAGAAAAACAAATTTTTAAAAAAAAATTAATTGAATAACAACTTTATTTTAACACTTTTTTTTTTATTTTATTTTTTTTCATTTTTTATTATTTCCATTTTTTTTATTTTTATTATCATATTTTATCATTTTATCATTTTCTTTTACATATAATTATTCAAAGATCATTAAAATTAATTAAATAATAAATATACATAAGTTTTAAATTCAGTTATGTTTTTTTTTAATTATATATAATAATTATATATATATTTAATTATATATATATCATCATCTAAATTGAAAAATTTAACTCAAAAAATTTTAATATAATCTAAATGATATAAAAAAAAACGTGTTTTATTATATTTAATTATTTTATAATTTAATTAAACATTTGTTTTTAACTAAAAATAAACTTATAAGAAAGTTCAAATTTCACAAAAAAGTAAAATCAAATTTTTTAAAAATATTTAATTCTCAAATATACCCGGTGATTTGCACAATTTTGCTGCAAACGCGTTAAAAATGATAATTTAATCAGCTATTTAAAAAGGTTAAAATCGAGTGGTTGTTCAGTACATTGTCAATCGAATCCGGGTTATCTTGTATAACATCCTGTTCTGCAAATTGTCTTTTTTCCTTTTTATTACAATACAAGTGACACTTTATGATATAAATAAGATAAATTTATTTGAATAATATCATTTTGCAATTTTTAAGATATTAATGATTTCTTAATAAGAAAAAAAAACATTAAAAATAATAAATATATACAATGATAATAATAAAGATTATTAATAATTAAATATTAAAATAAAGTAATAGGAAATTTTTAATAATATAAATTTAATACTTAACAATTTGCAAAATTGTTTTCATAAATAATTTTTAAATGATTTATCATAAAATTTACTTTGACAAAGAATAAACAAATAAATTATATTTTAACATAACTCATGAAAATATACAAATATACAAAATATAAAAAAAATGATTCAATACTGGTTGACTTTTTTGTTTTTTGTAAATATTGATACATAAAAATTTAATTAAAAGATATATTGAAATTAAATAAATTAAATAACAAATAAAATAAGTTTAAAATTTATTGAAATGAAAATTATAAAAATTACGAAAAACTAATAACAATTTATTTTTTGTAGTGACGCCTAGGAGCGGTGAAGATAAAAATCAAACGCCACCGACTTTGCTTTCAAGTTTAAGGAGCGTTCTATTTGTAATTGGAACCGTAGTAATCGGATTTGCTGCATTCTGCAATTCGCTAACATGGTAAATTTTAATAGATAACATACACAAATAAGATATTGAAGACATTGTTATTGCAGAAGATATAATAATAATTATATAATAATTAATTAAATCAATTATTAAATGTATTTACATTATTTATTATTAATTATTATTATTATTAATATTAAAATTTTCAAATTATTTCGATCTTTTTATTCTTTTAGGCATTTACAAAGATTTTGGGGAGCCTCAGGTGATTTTTGGCAAGCACAATGGGATAAAATCTTAGATAAATTAGGAGATGATCCCGGCACGCTTTGGGTTTATGGTAAACTAAAATAAATCTGTCAAAAAATACATATATAACATGTTCCAAGATAAATATTATTTGATGTAAACTTAATCGAAATCATTTAAAGATATAAGATTATTGAATTTTATTGCAGGAAACAAATATTTTATTTCTTATTCATAAAGTTATTTCAAATGTATTTGACATATTATTAAACTTGACAATATATAATTGCAATATTTTCATATTTCTATCTAAAAAATTATAAAATAAATATATATAAAAATAAAAAGTTTTTAAATTATTTAAAATAGAAAAGAAAATTAATGTTTATTAATGCTTATTCATAAAATAAATGATAAATAATATGATAAAAATAGTATTAGAAAGGAAATAAAATTGTCATCAATTATCATTATCAAATTATAGCTTCATTTTTTTTTTAAAGATAGAAATGACAGATAGAATGAAAGAAAAATTATTTTTTGAAACTTATTTTGGAACTTTCTTATATATATATACGTTCAATATTTTTTTGAAAAATTGTAAAAGTAAGAATATTATTCATTAATAGAAAATTAATTTTTTCCAGGCTCGATAGGACTGACATTTTTCGTGTACTGGTTCTTTGGCGGGATTTATATGATTCTAGATATAACTAATCGGCCAGCAGTTTTACGAAGATACAAAATACAACCGGGTACGAACGAACCGGTCGACACGAGAGAATTGTTCAAAGTAATCGCTCAAGTACTATTCAATCAAACTATTGTTGGACTTCCTCTAGCGTACATTAGTTATCACCTTATGGAATGGCGCGGTTATCCCCCTGTACGCGAATTGCCGACCTTCCACTGGGTACTTGTTGAAATTGCTTTTCACATATTATGTGAGGAAATTGGATTTTATTACTCGCACAGGTATGGAAATTTTATATGTTTTTATTAATATAATTTAGTAATGTACTTGGCCTTCGTTCATTAGAAAATATTTCATATTAATAATATAAATTATGCTTGAATTTATAGTATCTTTTAAATTAATTTATCCTAAAAGATATGTACATTAAATTAAAACTATATATGCAAAGTTTTTAAATCTTTTTTTTATATTTTTTAAAATAAATTTAGATTCAAATGAATAGATTAAAATTAATTATTTTATATATATTATATTATATATCGATTATTTAAAATAATCGAAGGATATACATACTATTGTTCAATTAATATTTGTTATAATTTTCAATTATTTTTTTAATTATCTTAGAAATATTTTAAGCAATCATATTTGAATAGATTTTCCTCTATAATATTATTTTACGTAGAATTTTATATATCTTTGCTGTTATAAAAAAAAATCGTGCAAAAGCAAAATTACATTACAGATTTCTGCATAGCCGCTATCTATATAAATATATACATAAACAACACCATGAATGGACAGCTCCCATAGCTATAACATCGCTGTATTGTCATCCTTTAGAACACATTGGTTCCAATTTATTACCACCGTTTTTGGGAGTATATATCATAGGCTCTCATGTGGCTACTGCTTGGCTTTGGTTTTCGCTTGCTATTCTTTCTACATTAAATGCGCATTCTGGTTACCATCTACCGTTTTTTCCATCTCCAGAAGCTCACGATTTTCATCATTTAAAGTAAGTAATTTTTATATATTCAAAATTATTTTTTATTTTATTTTAAATTAAAATTGAAATGTATTATATATATATTAAAATAATTAAAATATATTAAAATAATTTTTTTTATCAATAGAAATTTCTATACCGATAATATAATTAAATTTTATATAAAAATAGATATTTTATAATAATTAGATTTTATATATAATAAGTATTATTAATAATTGAAATTTAGAAATTATAAAAATTATAAAAATTTTTATTGTTTAGAAATTGAAAATATTGATCATAATATTATTCTAGGTTTAATCAATGTTTTGGAGTTTTGGGAGTATTAGACCGAATTCATGGAACAGACACACATTTTCGAAATTCCAGAGCTTACCAACGTCATGTAATGATGCTTAGCTTTACTCCTCCAAGAGAAGCTTTTCCAGATGAAGTAAAATATAAATCTAAATAAAGAAAGTTTTATTGAATATCGTGATAAAAAAGTTAAATAAGAAAGTTTGGTATAATAATATGTTCAATATGAAATATATTATAAGATACTTTTGCACTTGTTTTATTAGTTTTGATTAATCATTTAAATTTAATCAGTAATATATAATAAAAATTTATATTTTTCAATAAGTAAATAGGATTAAATAAATAGGATATAATTTTTTTATTTAGAAACTGCATATTTTTAATTATTATGCAATTTCAGTTATTAGTTAAACATAGTGACATGAATATAATGTATTATTAAGCAATCTATGTATTATTTTTACAGTTTTTGTACAAATATGATAAATGTAATTTTAACCAATATTTTCAGATGTAAAAATATTTGTTTTAAATACAACATTTGGAATTTATTTTTTAATTCAAAGTTATAAAAAAAAAATGTCTGGAACATTATACAAATTTTAATATAATTTTAATAGATGAATTTTAGATTATTCGAATGTTTTTCTTACAAAAAAATATATTGTTAGAAAACTTAAAAATATATCGAATATTTCATCTAGATATTACTTTGTTAATAATTACATGATATAGCGGTATTCCAAAAACATACTTAACAAAATTATGTTTATATTGAAATTATAAAGATGAAATTCTTTGTGAGACAATTACTATTTTTATATTTAATTCAATAATGAAAGCAATAAATTTAATCTAAGAAAAAATTATTATCGTAGCAGCATAGCAGTAAAAAATGTAATTACTTTAGATTATTAAAAACCGAAGATTATTAAAATCGAAGATTATGCACTTTAAAGTTACAAAATAAGAATTTTGAATAAAATATTCAAAATTCTTAGATACATTAATATCAAAATAATAATGTTTTTCTCTAATCAAACTTATGCATATAACAAAAATATACAAATCAAATCGGAATTGAAGCTTCATCAATTTTTTTATATATAAAACAAATTTTTTTATGTGATATAAATATATATAAAAAATTATTAAAATTATGTATCACATTTATAAAAATATTATCCTATTATTTCTTTAATAATTATTACAAAGAATTCTTTAATAATTATACAAAGAAGGCTTCATTATTCTTTCTTATTATAAATTTTGTACTTTATATGAAATGCTAATATTAATAATTTTATGTATCTACACATAATAAGCTTATTAATAAAATATCGAAATCAGAATTGTGAATTTTTTTCAATGATAAAAAATGTAAAAAATAATAAAACATTTTCAATTACAAGTACTTATATTTTATAAGAATATGAATAATTTTTTTACATACATATATAAAAATAGTTATTGCTTTATTATATCTGAATAATATACAAATTTTACGAACGTTAAAAAAGATAAAAAAGTTCGTAAAATTCTACTAATTCTACAGTATTAATAACAATTGCAGCAACCTTATTAGATAAAGTAATTGCATAAATCAAATTGCTTATATATTTTATAATATGATAATTTTACAAATGGACATTTAATGTCCATTTTATTCTTCCATTTATAATTATAATTATCAATTTATATAAACAAATTTTTTTGAAAACCTAAGTAAAAGGATGATAACATAATAATAATTGTAATAAGTAAATGCAAACATCAAATTATATAAATGACTTCTTTGGCGAGCTAAATACTATTACTTTACAATTCGTAATATAAATTTTATAAAATTTAAAAAATAAAATCAAATTTTAATGAAAAGGAAATCATATGGAAATATAATTAAAAACAAATTTAAGTTGTAAAATATACCATATATATATATATATATATATATATATATATATATATATATATATCATATATATATATATCAAAATATAAATGTTTTTTCATATCATATCAAAAAAACTTACTTTTATATGCTGGAAGAAAAGACATTAACATATCACTGGTTTCATAATCAAAAATTCTTGGCACATTTATTTTTTTATTAAGAATTTTTAATAAAAGTAATGTAATTAAAAATCTCTAATTTTAAAAATTGCTTTAATATACAATTATAAAAGTGTCATTAATTATTTTATAAATTAAGATAAAATCTTTATTTTAAAAGTACTTCATTTTTAGAATTCATAATAAATTGTTATTGCTATAATTGTAAATTTGTTGTTATTTCCATATTGTCTTTCCTATGCACCATTTGTCTAAAATTATAAACATGATACTAATTAATATATAATAACAAATCTCATATTAAGGCAGTAGCATGATAAAAGTATATGCAAAAGATTGCAGTAAAATAAAAAATTATATATAATTGAAATATAATATTTTTTCTAGCTATAATGGCAAAATAATATATTCAACTGTTATGTATATATATTGCATATATGAATGAAAATTATGAGCCGAATTAAGTAATGTCATATTTATAAGTATTAATCATTGTACATGCCATCAATAAGAAAATCCATTCGTCGGTAGTGTCTTTTATCCCAACAATCTCTACCTTGTTTATAAACCATGAAAATAATAGCACCCAAAACTGGCAGAGCTATAAGAGTAACAATAACTGGTAAAACATAATCAATTTTCTTTGGCATTCCTACGCGTGAACCTTTAGTACGAGGTATAAATGCTTGTTTATCGTTATTAGATTCTATTACTGTTGCAGTTGGTTTAGGTTTATGTTCTTGAATTGATGATGCTGTTACAGGAGCACTTAATAATTTTTGTGTTATATTTGTTAAATATAAAGTATTATTTACAATTGTATTTGAAGCATTATTTATATTTTTATCGCTAACATTTGATTTTAAATTATTCATATTTATATCAATTTTTGCATTTATATTATTAGAAATATTACTTGCTATTGTTGAAAATTCAATAATAGGTTTTGTGTCATTGGATGGTGTCATTTTAATAGAAATATTTCCATTATCTGCTCCTTTTCTCGACACAATTTTAGAAATATTCTTTTTTTTGTTTAAATATAAAATATCATCTTCTTTTTGTGATAAATTATCTTGTAAATCTAAATTATCAGTAACATCTTTTAAATGGGAAATAGTAGATGTTTGCTGAGTAGGAGGTATAAGTGATATTGGACCACCTTCTCCAGCAACTAAAGGAGTGGCAATACTTTGCTGCAATAATATTTAGTTATTATTATTATATGTACTTTATTTAGAAAAAAAATATAAAAATACAAAAAAAATTAATTTTTTTAAATATATAGTATATTTAAAATTTATAGATAATTTATACATTTATTAATTGACAATTTTATATATATATATATATATAATATTATGTATTTATATTACGTACATTCTGTATTTTTTTAGAATTAACGGATTCAGGCATAAATTGAATCGATGAAGATGAAATTCGATGTTCAGTTTTGAAATCACTATCAATATTATTTATATTTAACGTTAAAGATGTATTACCATCTGTTTTAATTTCATCACTGATAGATAAGGTTAGAATAGATACAAGCCATATTAATCGATGAAAATTTTGCATCATGAAAACACACATTATTTTAATTATAAAATTGTATTTTTTGATACGATTCTTTGCAGATAAATCTGGTTAAAACTTTTATAAAAATATAGAAAAACTAAAAAAAAAGTGGTCTCAACCACTAAGAAACTGTTTGCTCCATCATAAGCACGCAACTATTGCGTAAATATATATACGCGACATATATAAGAATATAGATATTTACTTATACATATATTTTTTATTTGAAATAAATTTTATCATAATTTAATAATAAAATTTTATTACTTTTAATTTTATTAAAGCAATCTTATTATTACTTGAAATCCAGAAATATTATAATTTATAAATTTAAAAATTTAAATTAATCACAAATGTTTCTTCTATCATTATGTTATAATAAATATTAAAGAAACTAATAAAAGGAAAATTTTTATGAAATTTTAACAATATATTTTATTTGCAAACTAATAAATTAAAATCACTATAGATAAAAAAATATTACATTGTTATCAAATAGTTAGTCATCAATTATTGATGAAAATTTAATATAAAAATATTATGATTTATCAAATATCAAGGATTAAATATATAAAAATTATTTATATAATATCTTATTATTATATA
>NW_006263372.1:1775135-1802927 GCF_000469605.1 Apis dorsata
AATAATAAATATAATAAATATTAAATTTATAGTTATTATTTTATATCTGTAAAGAAATTAAAAACACTAAATATATCTTCTTCTATACTATGTAATATTTGTAATATTTCATACAAGAAATAATTTATTTTAGTAACAGTTATTTTCATGATTGAAGAATCATTTTAAAATGATTAAAGTTATTTTAAAAGATTACGAAATATTGAAGATCATGTTACATGATTCACTTTTATGTGCATACAATATATTATCGCTCATGACTTGCTTATTATTATAGCATTGTTTAGCTTTATTTATTATATTTTTTTTATTTCTTTTTTCTTTATTTTATATTTTTTATTTCTTCATTCTCATCAGAACAGAAATACTTTATTAAGAATGTCATTTATAATTAATTAATTTTTAATTTCTATTAAAAACTATTTTCAATTTGAACAACTATATATATTTTTTCATGAAATTTTTATGATAAAAAAATAGAAAATAATGTTAAAAAAAATTAATATGAGAAATTGAAAATAAGAATATCATTTGTTTATTTAAAAAAAAATAATTTTTTATATTATAATAACTTTTAAAAATCTTATCCAAGATTATTTTGAAATTTGAAATATCTATAAACTGTTCAAAAATTATTAAATCATCAATCATATCATGATTAATTTTATCATGAAATAAAAATACTTAGAAACACGTGATTTATCATATAACATTATATTTGAAAATAGATAAAATATTTTTACAATAAATAAATTAATAAATTATAATTAATAAAATTATTTAATAAAATATAAATATGTACTAGCAAATTTTTCATGTTATCTAGTTTATTACATTTATCATGTTATCTAGTTTATTATATTTCTCACTTATTTTAAAAGAATTAAAAAATATTGATTTCTTTTTTTAGTTTTACATTGTATAATAATCAAAATTTAAATATTAATTGTATTGCGAATTTTTATTTTTTATCATTTTTTTTCATGATAATTATCGTAGATTTTCATGAATATTATTCATATTTATTTTTTCATATTATTTATTTTTTCATATCAATGAAAAAAATTTTTTGTTTCAAGATATTATTTCGAAATATAATAAAGAAGTTTTTATAATGATACTGGATATTTTATCATTAAAGATAACTAAAAGATTACATTAAATTTCTTTTTTTATTATCATTCTATTTTTATATTATCAGCATTTTTTTATACTCTAAATATATAGATAAAAAATATAGAATATAGAATAAAAAAATATAGAATTTATTTAAAAAAAAAGAAAAAATTTTGTATATTTGAACATAATGAAACATAAATATTAATATTTTATATTTTGTCTTGTAACTACAATTTGCCAAGGAAAAATTTTTTAAATTAAAAAAATGTAATTAGAAACAATATATGTATACGTACGTAATTACGTAAAAAAAAAAATAAGATTAATTAATATATTTTTCGTTTATCTTTATTATTATCATATTTTCTTGTACGAGATAAGTTTAATCAACATATAGATTGAATAAATACACATATTATATTTAAAAAAAGATTTTAATTCATTTCAATATTTAATTTTTATTTTATTACATGATAATTCTATATATCCTAATAGGAAATATTTGTCTTCCATATGGACAATTCATTAATATTATTATTTTAAGATTCATTAAACTCTCTGACTCATGAAAATCAAAGTAACAATCTAAACGGACAATTCATCAAATATTGAGCTATACAATTAAAACATGTTACAATATCTGACTCGTAGAAATTAAAATGACTAATCTTGTTATCTAACGTAAATGCAATTGATTTTCTGAAAATATAAATTTTTAAGAAATACATTCTCATACAATTGATTTATATAATTTATAGATAAAAATTTATTCATATCGATCAAATTCTACTTTTATAAAATTGAAATCATAGCGATATCGTAATAAACACACAATGTTATCATTTATGATACCTATACCTGTATATATATCTGAATATAACATATAAAAGTTATATACATAAAAAAATGTATACAACAAATAGAAACTTGTTTAATGAAATGACTATTTATCATGATTATTATCACTTCGATCAAATTTTTCGTTATTATTTATATAATTAATTATTTAAACTCGATATCTTTTTGTTGCAAAATATGATTGATTTATGTTATTCACATGATATTAATTAAACTGATTACATTTTTCTAATTACAGATAAAATCAATGATTACAGATGAATCAATTACATATATATATCGATCAAAATAATATTTCCGTGATATAACTAGAACGATACGTGATATAACAGAGCGGAACAATCATGCTCTATTGTTTCAAAAAAGAAATGACACATTATGATCATATAAAAATCAACACTTTATGCTTATAAAAGATATAATTTTTCTTCATTATTTAATTTATCTATATCCAATTGCGTTGTACGAAACACAGTACCAGTTTCCGTAATCGTTTATTAAATAACTCATTTCCAGTATGTTGAACCAATACCTCGTGCATTTTATTTACATCAAAATTTTCGATTTCCTTCGTATCTAACGTGAGCATCTTTATCATAAAGCTTATATGGCTGAACTCGCGTACAGCATCCTCAGCCAATTTCTCTTTATATCCTTCCCTGCTAAATTTGCTCGTGTCGCATCCCATTTTATTTAACGTGTCTATTACAGTTTCATAATACAGATCTATGAGAGCGTCGATTTCGTCCTCCGTTACTTCGAGTTTCACGCTAGAATAAAGGAAAAAGAGCAGATCGCGCATAGGACTTCCGTAAAGATATATTTGAAAATCAACGAATTTCACATTGTCTATCTTTCCTTTATCGTTACAATGAAACATCACGTTGTTCACCCAGAAATCGCAGTGAATGATGGATATCCATGGTTCTCTATACGAATCTGCCCACAATTCCTCCAGTTTCAATTTTGATAAAATTTTATTACATCTATCGAAATGAGGACTTATTTCTGGATCTTTCTTTATCTGTTCCAATATTAATCCGAACATCTGTTCTGAGGTGGTTTGTGCATGTTGTAAAGGTTTCGCATACATTTTGAACATCTCGAATATACCCGGTCTTTTTTGTTTCATCGCTATTCCCAAACTATGGAATCTGGCCATAGCTTTTACGGCTTCCCCCGCATGATCTAAATCGTAACCTGCGTAAAAATCATCGAATAAAATAATTTTTAAATATTTTCACGTAATATATATAATACAAATGTGATGAGTTGATTCATGATGTTAAAAAGAAAATTTGTTTCACAGTATTACAAGGTTTTTACAATCGATTCTATCATTCAACGATAAAAATATGCGAGGTGTGCACAACTGAGTTATCTGTAAAAGCATCGCTCTGGATTTGGAAAAGGAATTATTCTCTATTGCGTACGATCGCATATCTTTAATGTAACGCAAACAAAAATTATTATTATTGCCATGTAAAAAATATATTTAATATATTTTTTGATCGTAGTTCAATGTTTCGTATTCATCAAATTTCTAATTTTTTTGTATGTTGTAAAATTTTTTCAGTGAAAAATTGTATAAAAAATTAACATATACGTATTTAAATCTTTTAATACAAAAAACAAACATATAACAATAAAAGAATTTAGTAACGTGATAAATGATAAGAAAAAGTTCAAAGTTACCGATATACGTGAGCATATCATGAAAATGATATCTATAAATAAACTTTTAAAATTATAATTATAAGAATCTAATATTTAGAACTTAAAATTTTAAAATTATAAGGAAAAGTTACGCTATATATTTAAAAAAAAATGGAATTTTTGAAATAGAGATCTGCTTTATTCCTTAAATATAATATTATACTTTAGATATTTTGCATTTTTTTCCATATTCATGCACATTCTGTGGTATTGCATTTTATATATATTTTTATATCATAGCTCTTGCTGTATAATTTTCAACATAAATGAGAAATCTGTTAACTAATTTATATGTGTGTATGTATGTATGTATGTACATGTAAATACCTGTAGCTCTGTCGGCGCTATAATAACCCTTAACTTTTAGATTCTCCATAAGAAGAACAGCGTCTTCATCAAATTCTCCATCTGGTTGTAAAGACAATCTAGCCCCATAAAATTTTGGCAAAAGTTCAAACACTTCGTTTTTTTTCAATCCGCATTCTAATTCTAATTTATTATAAGCCGGCATAATGGTCTCATACATAAAAATTTCTTTTATGAATGTGCGGGAACTATTAAAAAGTTCTTTTTGATATTCTGTTGGTGGACACATCTTCGCGATAAGATGAAGATCTTCCTTCTTTTCTGTAATTTTATTCTTCAACTCAATATGAACGCTGAAAATTGTACTTCCATAATTTTCACCAGGAGGTAGCAACGATTTAGTGGTATAATTTTCCACAACCATTTGATCTTCGATTTTTAAAACGGAATCAAGATCGCGGAGTACAACTTGTTTCATTTCAAATACACTACTATCCATGATTATAGGGGAGAATAGTACGTGTTATGTCAAATATTTATAGAAATAGCTCACAAAATATTTTTTTATGAATCAATCACAAATAACAAAGAATCCAAAGAACTACTAATAGCCGTCTTAAATATTGATTGAATTTATAAGATCAGATTACTGACAAGATTAACGTTCTTATCAATTTTGGGATTATCAATGCGTATTATTAGATAATCCCAATTGATATATATTTCAACTATTCAAACCAATACGATGCTGATAAGTAAGTTATACTAGCGTAGATTGTATTGTGATTTCACTTATCATCTTTCTTCATCGTGATAATGATCGTTTCTGCTCGCAATCGTTTCTCCCACTTATTATCGTCGATTTGTCCTCGATTTTAAAAGAGGATTCAAACGTATTTTAAAAACATGCATTCGCGTACTTTCTCTAAAATATTATATTATTCATAACAGATTATAAATAAAGAAAAAGAAATAATTTTATCATTTTTTTTAAATACTTTTATCATATTAATTAAAAATATTTATTAATTTATTGTATGGTTTGTTTAAAAAAGAAATGTATAATATATTATATACACGAGTTTTTTTCGTAGATATATATCTTATACATAAATGTATTAAAATTACCATTCTACTAGGAGATAAGAAGAGAAATTAAATCTAGTCAAGTAAATAATGCCACGTATGGATTCTCAATCTTTCTTCATGTTTTATTACCTGTTATTCTTTATTATTATCAAAAATTAAATGAGAATTTCTAGCAGTTATGTTTATAACTAATTTCAAGTTATGAATCATAATGAATAAATATTGCAATTAATCTTATAAAAATTTTATATACTTATATATAATGTTTTATTTATAAATTTAATGATAAAAATTATATTTATAAATTAGCGCTGAAATATCCAATTAATTTTTTAATTTTAAATTCATTTGAAATATTACTTATCTTTTTAAAGAAGAATTAAAGAAATATAATCTTTTTTTTAAATACCAAATACGAATTGGAAAAGTATATATGTAAAAATAAATAAGCTAAACAAGATATATGTT
The DNA here is from genome assembly GCF_000469605.1 of Apis dorsata. Lineage (NCBI taxonomy): Eukaryota > Metazoa > Arthropoda > Insecta > Hymenoptera > Apidae > Apis > Apis dorsata. The sequence continues at coordinate 1,780,692 of NW_006263372.1, forward strand.
TCATAAACGAATGAAATAAGAATTATTTTTTAAAAAAAAACGATTTATATAATAAAAAGGATAAATTTATTTATGAAAAAATATAATAATACAAAAATATGAAACAATAACAATATTATAATTCATGTTTTATTGAAATATATGTGTGTGCGCGCGCGCGCGCGCATGTGTATATATTATATAAAGTCTTCATATCCAACATGATATTTCTCACATGATGTATATGTAATTAGAAATTTGTCAGATCCATTATTTTAAGTCCTTTTTTATATGAGACTTTATATATTTTTATATATATAACGATAAAATTTTATATTATATTAAATTGATTTTTCAAGTTCATTAATTAGTTTGGATTATGAATTATATATTATAAATTTCATGAATTAAAAATTCCATAAATTCTATAAAAATTAATATACTTTAAATTTTATCTAACCACGAATTATTATAATTTTTTACTTTTTTAATATCATTTATATATTTAATTAATCATTATTAAAATTAATTTTAATTAAACAATTAAAATTATATCAAATATAAAAATGGATTAATTTCATAAACAAAATAAAAATTTAATTAATTAATAATAAAATATAGATTATAAAATTTTTACTCTATTTTATAATTAAAAAATAAAAAGCAAAATATATTTTTAATAAAAAATATATATAAAAAATGACTACCATTTCTTTTTATTGTACTGAACGACGAAGAATCGTATTTCCATCTTCCTCAATCAATTTTTGATGTATAGCACTGAGACCCTGTATATTATAAAAATTCAAGATAAAATAAGTACATAAATTATTTGAATTAAAATATAAATGTATTGTTAAATTTAAATATTTAAACAAAATTATTAAAGATTTTAAAGATTTTAAATTTAATTTTTAAGAAAATATGATTATTTAAATACACCTTAAAATATTTTACTGTCTTCACACGTAATTCTAAAGTTGCATCCTCATCACAAACAATTATTGTACGTGGGTGTTGTTGAAAAGCTGATACAGTCCACATATGGTTAATACCTTCTTCTATTGCCTTATAAAGAGCAAATGCTTTATGAGAACCTGTAATAAGAATCATTACTTCTTTAGCATCCATCACTGTGCCAACACCAACAGTCAATGCTTGATTTGGCACTTTGGAAATATCATTTCCAAAAAATCTTGCATTAGCTTCTAATGTATCTTGCGCCAATGTCTTTACTCTTGTACGTGATGCTAAAGAAGAACCTGGTTCATTGAAAGCTATATGACCATCTGGACCAATACCTAAAACATAACATTTTTTTATTCATATAAATTTTTTATATAAATGTATTTATTTATTTCCATATAATAAAATTGCATACCACCAATAAATAATTCAATACCACCAGCTTCTTTAATTTTGTTTTCAAAATCATCACATTCCTTTATAAGATCAGGTGCATTACCATCAAGAATATGCACATTTTGTGGATCTATATCTATGTGCTTAAAGAAATTATTATACATATAATAATGATAAGATTCTGGATGGTCTCTGGGTAAATCAACATATTCATCCATATTAAAAGTTTTTACATACTTGAAGGAAATTTTTCCTGCTTTATAATATTCTATAAGTTTTCTATACATTCCCAAAGGTGTACCACCTCAAAAATAAATAATAATTATTATTTTAATAAAAATTTATTAATATTAAATTATAAATTTTCAGTTTACTTGTATAAAAAATAAATACCTGTTGGGAGACCAAGAATAAAATATTTATTTTCATTTGGTTGAAAATCATTAATTCTTTTTAAAACATATTTAGCAGACCATTCTGCTACATAATCCACTGTATCACAGATTACTAAACGCATATTAAATTTATTTTATATTATAAAACTGAAAAATGTAAAATATAGAGAATTGTAAGATATGATAGAGAAAATATATAAAGTAAAATTTAAACAATTCATAAATATAATATAATATAATATAATATTTCCATACTATAATTGATATTTTTATTTATTTTATAAATAATACAATCAGTTCTTAATAAAATTTATATGGATACCTTTGTACTTATATAAAAAGATATCTTATGACAACGACCTTTTTATCTGAACACACAGAAAAATGATATATACTTAAGTTTTACATTATCTTCATATTTATACGAAATATTTCGTTTCATTGAAATAAATCAAATGCATTTTATTCTCATTTATTACTTTCTTTTTATTAATTTTTATTTTCCAAATCTTACAAAATTAACAAATACATTAAATATATTTAATATATTGTTTCTTTGTAGGAACTTTAATTTAATTACATTCTTATATCTTATGCGCGCTATGTTAAACACAAGAATGTTGAATGGTCTTTCGTAGCTTATTTTAAAGGTCAATAACCATTGGTCTTTACTATTAAAGCATATAAGCATTAAAGCATATACGATAAATTTATTTAATAAATTTTAATATATTATTTTTTTTTAAATTTTATATTATGTCAAACTTAATTATATTTATTATAAAAAATTAAATAAAACACAATAAAAAGTGTACAAACCTGAAAAAAATTAAGAACTTCTTTTGCAATAATCGGTCAGACATCAGCTGATGTACAACTGACCTAATCTCGAGTCTTTGTTACTTTGCAAAAAATTTAATATTCCACTTATAGATATGCAATACTTGAAAATAATTTTTTTTAAAAACTGAATGATAATTGATTGATACACAATTTTACTTATATTAAATATTACAAAAAATGTTCATAATATATATATTTATAGAAAATAAAATCTTTTTATTTTTAATTTAATAATTAATTATATTTTGGAAAATTTTTTTCTAAAAAAAATATTTTTCTTTCAAATAATATTTTTTTTAAAGAAAAAAAAAAGAAAAATTAATTACTATAATTAATTAATATAAAATTAAAGCAAATATAAATGATTGTTAGGTATATATACATTTTTAATGGCACCTTTCTTTAGAATCTGGCGGGAATGCGTTGTCCATTGATGTTAACATTTTTAAATTGATATTTTTTGTATTATAAAAAAATTGAATTATATATATCATAAAATTTATAACGATACAATGCCAGATGTGACAATTAATAATATTATTATAAATTTTCCTTTTAAACCATATTCGATACAAGAAGAATATATGGCAAAAGTGATACAATGTCTTCAAAATAGTAAAAATGGTGTTTTAGAATCTCCAACCGGTATAATTTAATCTTTTTATTATTATATACACAATTAGTAATCAAAATATTAAAATTAACTTATAAAAAATAGGTACTGGAAAAACACTCAGTCTTTTATGTTCTTCCTTAAGTTGGTTATTAACAAAAAAAGCTCAATTACAAGCACAATCATTAGTGAATACAATTGAAGAACCCAATTTTGGTGGACATTTTTTCAAACAATTAAATAATGAACTCAAAAAAAGTACAGGAAATTCAGAACCTATTATTACTTTTAATTGGAATGCACCAAAAATTATTTATGCATCTAGAACTCATTCTCAGCTTTCACAAGCAATGCAAGAATTAAAAAGAACTTCTTATAAACATGTAGGCACAGCTGTATTAGGATCTCGAGATCAATTATGTATTCATCCAGAAGTTTCTAAAGAAACTAATAGTTCAAACAAGATATATATGTGTCATTCTAAAGTAAAGTCTAGAACATGTTTTTATTATAATAATGTTGAAAGCAGGTGCAAGATTATATTATTAATATTTTTTAATAGCTTTATTAAATTTTATTAATATATTATTAATAAAAATATATATATTTTAGAAAAGATGATCCATTTTTTAAACAAGAAATACTTGATATAGAAGATTTAGTAAAAGCTGGACAAAAATTCAAATGTTGTCCATATTTTTTATCCAGAGAACTCAAACAAAATGCAGATATCATTTTTATGCCATATAATTATATATTAGATACAAAATCACGAAAAATACAGGGTATAGATATACAGAACAATATCATTCTTTTTGATGAAGCACATAATATTGAGAAAATCTGTGAAGAAACAGCATCATTACAAGTATTAAATTAATTATATTAATTTAATTATATATTGTAATTTATATTACAAATAATTAATTGATTTTAATAATATTGAATGTTATAAAAAATAAATTGATTTTTATAAAATTTTTATAGATATCTAGTACAGATATTGCAATGTGCATTGATGAAATAACAGTTGTAATGGAAGATATGGCTAAGGATATTGAACAACAAAATAATTTTTTAATAGAAAATTCAGAAAATGTCCAAAAAGATTTTACTGCAGATGATTTATGTATTTTGAAAGCTATGTTTTTGGAATTGGAAAAAGCTATTGATGCTATATCAATTGTAAAACGTGATGAAGGAGATACATTTCCTGGTGAATACATTTTTGAATTACTAGGAAAGGCACAAGTAAACAATTAAATTATATATTCTAATATAATTATATAATATAACAATATTTTTATATGATTATAAAATATCTAATATTTATTTAATAAATAAAAATAATAAATATATTTAACAGTTAACTCATGGCAGAGAACAACTTGTAATAGAAAAATTAGAAAAAATTGTTTTTTATTTAACTACTACAAGCACTTCTCCATTTACAAGAAAAGGTAATGCACTTCAAAAATTCAGTGATTTATTAAAAACTGCATTTAGTAGTGATAATAGTTTACTCTCTAAAGAAAAAATCAAACAATATTATAAAGTATATATACAATTAGAAGAACAGAAAAAATCAAAACAAACTGATATTTGGGAGAAAAAAAAAATTCCAAAAAATGAAGGCAAAATTATTAATTATTGGTGTTTTAGTCCTGGATTTAGGTAAATTTTAATTATATTATTGTATTTAGTTTTAAATATATTGATCTTTATATATTGATTACAACAATAAAGTATGCAACAACTCAAAAACCAAGGAGCACGTGCAATAATATTAACAAGTGGTACATTATCTCCTTTGAAACCTTTCATATCTGAACTTGGAATACCAATTGAAATTCAACTAGAAAATTCACATATTGTAAAAGAAGATCAAATTTGTGTTGGTATACTTAGTCGAGGTCCTGATGGTTATTTATTAAATTCTTCTTTTAATACAAGGTATTTTTATTATATTTTGTTATATTATTAAATATATTTTTAAAAAATATTAATTTTCATAATATGTCATTTAAAAATTATAATTTATATTTAGAAATGATCCAAAATACATAGGATCCCTTGGACAAACAATATTTAATTTTAGTTGTCTTGTTCCTTATGGTTTACTTGTATTCTTTCCTTCATATCCAATAATGAAAAAATGTAAAGAAGAATGGCAAAATGCAGGTTTGTGGACTAAAATTGCAGATCGTAAAGTAATTATCTTTAATATTTATATTAAAATGATAATACATAATAAGATATAATAAATTATAAAACTGATAAAACTATTTATTTATATATCAGCCTATATATGTTGAACCACAATATAAAGATGGTTTTATTAATGTTATGAATGAGTATTATGAAAAAATTAAAGATCCTTCATGTAAAGGAGCTATTTTTATGGCAGTTTGTAGAGGTAAAGTGAGTGAAGGACTTGATTTTGCCAATGCAAATGGAAGAGCTGTATTAATTACTGGTCTTCCATTTCCACCTTTAAAAGATCCTAGAGTTATATTAAAACAACGATATTTGGAAGAGATAAGAAAACAAGATAAAGAAGTAATTTGAATTTAACAATTTATAAAATATGTAGTAAAAAGTTAAATATTTTTATTTTATATATATTATTTTTTAGACTTTATCTGGCCAACAGTGGTATCAACTTGAAGCATCACGAGCTGTTAATCAAGCTATTGGTCGTATAATACGTCACAAAAATGATTATGGGGCTATAATTCTTTGTGATCATCGATTTGATAACCTAAGTTTTAAAAAACAGTTATCTGCTTGGCTCAGACCTCATATAAAAAATTTTGCTTGTTTTGGTATCATTGTAAAAGAGTTAAAAGGTTTTTTTAGATATGCAGAACATACTGTAAGTTTAATTTTATAAAAAGAAAATACTTAAGTACTGTTATTTTTAATAATTATTTTCAGTTTCCACAACCAAATATAATTAATATACAATCTACAAATAGTTGTGTTTCATTACCAGCAGTCTCAGCATCATTTGACACAACTGTATCACGAAACGTAAAAGTTACTTCTAAAGAGGATATTGTAATATCTTCTGAAGATACTTTTACTATTGATACTTATATTAATGAAGATAAGAAAAATAAACAATTAACTGAAACAAAAAGAAAAAATTTATTTGAACTTTTAGAAACAGAATCAAAGCCTATAATTAATTTTAGTGATTGTAAATTGAAAAGAAATTATGTCACTTGTGAGCTAACAAAAAATATTAGTGAACCAATTATAAAAAAAAGAAAAATAAAAATGTTGCCAATAGAATTTAATGAACATTTATCAGGTCCTTCAACTTCTTCATGTGAGAATAGAGAAGGTACAAATAATATAATACATTCTCAACAAGTATTAGAAGAAACTAGTAATAAGACTGATAAAAAAACTTTGGGCAAAATGTATTTAAAAGAAGTAAGTTCTTTTTATACTTTATATATATTTTTATATTTATATATATAATTGATCATAATTAATTAAAAGTATATGATTTAAAAATTTTAATAATAAATTAATATTATAATAACATTTGCTTAATTATATATACATTCAAAAACTTAAGTATATATATATTTCTTAGGTAAAACTTTCTTTATCAGAAACAGATTATAAAATATTTGCAACAATGATACAAGATTATACAAAAACAAATAATTTGGAAGTATTATTAAAAATACTTCAAGATTTATTTTCACCAAATAAAGGATTATTTCATTTATTTATAGGTATTTATTTATATATATATATATATATATATTAATAAAATATATAACAATTTCATATAAACATTATATAAAATTTATAGGATTCAAACATTTTATAAAAAAATATCATATTTCTGAATTTGAAAATTATATTACTCTTGTCACAAATACACAAAAAAAATCATAATATTAAATAAAAAAAAATTCATAATATATTAATATTTAAGAATTATTATTAAAATAAAATTATTTAAGTAAGTATTAATGAATTATATTTAATATTTTTACTTTATTTTTATTTTATTAATATTTTAGATTAATACAAATTTATATCTATTTTTGGAAGCTTTTTTTTCAAGAGTGATTATGATATAATTCAATTGACTTCAGCTTAAAATTTAAAATTATCTTGATTATCTGATTGAGTTTTTAGGAGCTTTAAGAAGATTCCAATTTAAATTTACTTAAAACATGAAGCCATATTAAGGTAATTTGATTTAATACTATCCCTGATGTTTCCTGATTTGAATTCTCATAACTTTTCATTGTTATTTTTGGAAGTTTATGTTTCATTCTAATTCATTATAATTCTAGTTTAAATTCATATGAAATAATTTTGTAAATTGATTTGCCAAACTATTTTAAATTTTATATTTTTTGTTGGATATTTATATCTTTTTTTTTTTAATTTATTTCATTATATAATAAAATCATATAAAATATTGTTATAATTATATTAAATTTATATTTTAATTGTGAACATTTATTAGTTAATAATTTAAAATAATTTTGTATAATATATCATAAATATTTTAATAAAAATTATATTTATAAATATGTGATTTTATAAAATAAAAATAGAATATTATATGAAATATGTATCTGAAATATGTTTGATGTCAAAATAACCTTAAAATAATTACATTTACTTCAAAATATGGAATAAAATTTCATTACAAATTGATTTAATCTTCGCATATATATACAAATATATATTACATATTGGTTTTGAATACAATACTTAAAATAACATTTGAAACATATTAAAGCACCAAGTACAAAAAAATAAGTTGTAATTAATATTATCATAATATTACAGATTGAAAAATTAAGTTACAGTTAAATTATATGTAAGATAATGTTTGCATATGATTAGAAACGAATAATTAATATTTGCAATATGTGTGAAAATATGTTTTTTCCTCTTTATGTATATCTATTACTTGTATAATTATAATGTTATTTATAACTTATATTAACATCAGAATCTTTCTATATAACGTTTTTGTTTTTATATTTCAATATTCTTTTCTTTTTTGTTAGAAAACTTAATTTATGAAAACAAATGAAATGTTACTTTAAGATATATATTACTTATTTTTTTTAATTAATGTGCTATTTTATGAACACATAATATAATGTTTCCCTTACAAAAATTGATTTAAAATCTTAATTGTTTTATAAGTCCATAGTATGAATTGCACTTGTATCTTTATTATTTTCTTTTTTAATAAGTGCATTGGTTATAATTTCTTGATAATATTCTCCAAATACACTTCGATTATGAGAAATAAGTATTAAGAATTGAGCTACTATGGCTGTTAATTCTTCTTGAAGTGATGAAAGTCCAGGTGGAACTTGTTGCGGTGCCGCAGATTGAGATAATATTATTTTTTGTAAAAATTGACGAATTCTCAGATCTATAAAAAAAAAAATACAAAAATATTATATAAAAATATATTTCACAGATTATAAATATATTTACTTATAAGATGTCTAATTTTATGTCCAGGATTAATAAGATCCAATATTTGTCCTTCCAATAATGATTCCATTTCTACAGATAAGAGAGTAGAACCAATTTCTCGTAATGTTGTTCCTAAGTCTGTTTTCACTTGCAATACAATATTTGGCATTACAGTTTCCAAGTCCCTGCCAACAATAAAAATTTAATTTATTTGATCCTATTATTTATTATAACATATACATACTGTTCTCTTACATACTTATTTGAATGTACAGAATCTAATAATACATTAAGATGTTGTTTAATATTTTTCTTAAAACTTGATACTCCATGAATTGGCGCACCAACTGTATTATTTACTAACAATATTATAGATCCTATAATACTTAATCTGCTGGTTTTATCACGCAATTCAAGTAATCTACCTTGATCAAGCATTAATGTCTGTGAATATACATGTAAATAAAAATTTATATCAATATTAATTCAAATAATTTAAAATAATAATAATTATATTATCAATAAAGAATTATACTTCTGCATCTGGATTAAAATCCCATTCTAAAAGATCAAGATATGCTTCAGTTAAAAGACAATGTGTAAGCTGGCGCACAGCATTAATATCAGATGAATTGCTTGTAATTTTAGTTGGGTCATAGTGCCTTAATAACCATTTTTCTGTGAATTGTAGACCATTTGTATTAACTTTTAAAAATTCAGCAAACTTGGCTTTTTCATATTCAATACTTGAAGCAACTATATTTGGTCTCATCATAGTAATAGTAAAATTTGCCAAATCAAGTCTCATTAATTGTAATATTTCCATTATGCCTTTAAATATTTCAATGACATCTGTTTTTTGATTAAGTTCTCGAATCTTTTCGTCTCTTACAGGTGCACAAACTTTACTCATAATTGATATTACATATTGTGCATAATGATGGAAATCCAAAACACCATTTTCTGCCTGTTGTCTAATTAAATCTACATCAAGTATTTCTTTCAAATTTTCTCTAATTTTTGCATGATGTGGTAATACTAATTCATCTAATGTCTAGAAAAAAAAATTAAAAGAAAAAAATTATTAAATATAAAATATAAAAACTATAAATTATTTCTTAAAATTTATATAAATACATTACTTCTTTAATTTCTTTTAATAAAACCAATGCCTGAGTGTAATTTGGAGGATCTTCTTCTAATTGCTCTGCTAACAAATTCCAGAAAGCTTTATGCATAATTTCTTTTACTCTTCTATGGAATGTACCATCATCAGGCTCAAGTTTTTGTAATTGAAAATTTTTATCCACTGCAATTTCATGTGCTAATGCCATATTTTTCATACCATTTGCAGCTTTTATAATTTCTTCAAGAGAAACAAATTTTGGAGGTGAAGCTCCTATTAATCCGCTTGCCATGAAATTTGTTGTTTTTTGCCTGTATATAAATATTAATGTCAGAAATAAAAATATTCATTAATTCAAGAATAATTAAATTCATGAATTACAAGAATAATCATATAATTTACCCTTTTACATTTTCTTCTTCCGATTCAATATGGGAATCAGATTGGTAATCTACAGGTACAGATGTACTAGCTTCATTTATATTGCATTTTTGTTTTTCATCATTTTCCATTTTTTGATTCCTACACATTAATACAATTATTATAATTTACATAATTTTTATAACATAAATCATAAATGTTTAAAAAATATATATTATATATATAAATATATAAAATATATATATGTTTAAAAAATTATAATAAATAATATGATTTAAAGAAAGCACAAAACAATATCTTATTAAAAAAACAATAAATTATTGTTAAAAAAAACAATATTAATTAATATTATCAATTAATTATTAAATATTTTATTTAAATTAAAAAAATTGAAAGATTATTTTTTATATATTATTCACTATACACTTATACACTATAATCATAATAGATAAAACTGTAATTAATGTATTAATATTAATAATATTAAAAAAATAAAATAAAAATTCTCATTACAGAAAGATACACTGACCAAAATAAAATACCAGAAATAAAATTTAACAGTGCCATTGATCCTGGAAGTTTGCAATTAATGAAGAAATAGCAAAGAGTAATATCTCACATTACTTCAATACTAACCAAAATTTTATTCCTAATAAAATATCATTTTATCATATGTTGAATAATATTTAAAAATATCTTTAATATTATAAAATTTTGTATAATTAATTTTGTCTATAAAATTCTTTCTCTTCAATTCAAGAATTAATATATTTATTGTATTATCTTATTAATATATACAAATAATCAATATATTAATATATAATTATTAATATATATATTTAATTTAATATATGTTATTAATACAAATCTAAAACTTATTTTTTTTAAATAAAATATATTATAAAAATAAATTCTTATATATCTCAAATAGTTTATGAAATTAAAAGATAAAATTAGAAACCTGTTCTTTAATAAATAAATTATTTCCATAGTCAGATAATAAAACAATAATTTATATAATTATTATTATATATATAAGTATATATATACAGATAATATATACGATTGAAATATATTATATATAAAAAATATACCTATCTGGCATGATTAATATTTGATTTAAATGTTTTGTTGTAGCATGATCTGCATTCAGAAACAGCTGGTACTTAAATGCAATGGATATTGAAGAAAAGGAGGTCAAACTTTGTCTATAAAAAGAACGTCCACAAGGTACATATAAGAATAAGACTTCCTACTTGATTTTAAAAAATTGATATAATATTTTTATTTTTCAATATCCTATCTTAAACTTACATTTGTCATATAATATGTGACATTATAACAATTTTTAATTATAATTTATTTCATATTTGCTAATATATTTTGTCATATTTATTGTAGTAGTTAAATATAAAAACATAAAAATATAAAATAATCTTTCTATTTAATTGATACAAGAAATAAATAAAATTTATATATATTTGTAAATTTTTAATTTAAAAATTAATATGTTATGATTTTATCTTATATTTAAAAAAATATTTTTGTATATCTTATTATCTTATTAAATGCATTTTTCATAAGAACTTAATTTATAAATATTTCGCCTATTTAATATTTATCAGAAATAATAATATTTACATATTGTATGAAATATTATTCTCAATGTAATTGATATATTTTCTAATTTAATACACATATTGATCTGTTTACAAACAAAATTAAATCTAAAATATAATATGAATTTTTTTTATCGTGTAATTATTTTAAAAAATCACGAAAGTAATTTATTAAATTTAATTATATCTGATCTTATTCGTAATTTAATTAGAAAAACATATTTACAGTTTCACTAAAAAAGTCGAAATGCGTAAAATGATATCTGACTTGATGCTTTACCAAAATATTTCAGTTTTTGTCATAATACAATTCACATTTCTATTTTAAATTTATCAATAATTTTATATATAAATTATCATATTGAGAAATCAATTTTGTTCCAAACAATTATAAATTGTGTATTTACAACTTGTTAGGTTGATGTTCAACAGTGAACTTAGGTGTATATCCAGATTTGAAATAATAGCGTCCTCTGTAAGTTGTTTTTTTTTATTAAATTTCGTGCAATTAATTTAATTATTAATAAAAATTATTTTTTATATTTTTTATATTTTTGTATTTATAAATATATATATTGTATAAAACATTAAAAAATAAAAACATAAATAAAAACACTTAATATAATATTGAAAATGTTGAACACAACATTGCTTAATTTAAAAAAGTATATATTATTCATAAGTAAAAAAAAAGCTAATTTCAAAATAATGATTAAAGAAACTATGAATACTTACATATATATAATAAATTAATAGAAAATTGATTATAACAAATATTAAAATTTATTGTAAATTAATGTGCCATAATGAGCACAATGTCCAATGATATTACAACAATAATCACGTCTTAAAAATTTCAAGGTATACATGAGTCTTTTTTGGAAATAATATGACTCATTGTTGTCCACCTTGAATTTCACAAAAGTTATATTGATACATGAATTTATTTAAATCTTGTTTATTACATAAAAATAATAAAAATTTAATGATTATTTTTATTATTTTTAAAAAATTTATATGATAAATATAATAAATAAATTACTTCTATCATAAATATATGATATCTTGTTAATCTGTTATTTACAATTGTTCTTTAATATAGATTGCAAAATATAAGTTATTTTATTTAATCTATATCATAGTATTATTAATTAAATAATAAATTAAAATAATATAATAATAATAATAGTTAATATTTCTATTTTTATTACTATATTATAAACTTTGTGTTATTTTTTATTTTTTATTGAATTCAATATGTGTGTATATGTACATGCAATATATATGTATATATATGTATTCAGTATAATGTGCATTATTTTAACTAGAATGAAGTTGCATCATTATCACTACGTCGTATGCGCAGCTGTCATTCGTTATAAATTGAATTTGTAATGCAAATTTTAAGATATTTACAAATTTTTTTCACATTGCAAGAAAAATTTCAGAGAAAGTGTTCAAAATCAATGTATGGTAAATACGATAATTCGGTTGTTCAAGAAATTTGGTAATGGAGTGTCCCGTGTCATTCAAGTATAAAGGGAAAACTGTAGAGCGACTTCCAGTCGTGCGTATGGATAACAGAACCGGCCACACGCGTTACCTCCATATTGCGTAAGGCCATAATTGGCCCTTCAAAAATGTTAAGTTACGGTAGAGTTATAAGACGATTGCCAAAACTTACAAGGCATTCACATGCTAATCACTTTTGTCGACCTTTAAAATATATTGGTAAGTTTTAATACACTGTATTTTTAAAAATATAATTTTTTTCAATTTATATAAATTTTTTTTTTTGCTTAATTTTTTATTATTTTTGAATTAAACATTAAATTAATTCTTTGTTTCTTGTTTTAATTATTATTAATAATAATAAGATTTGATAATTGTATATATATCTTCAAATATAATAGTTTTTAATTGATATTTTCTGTTAAATGTACGGATATGTTTGATTACAAGGACACCACGCGATATAACCTCAAATTTGAATAGTGATTAAACTTTATCAATATAATTTTTGTATAAGATATTATTGATGAAAATCTTGCCAAACTAAAATTAATATTTTTCTTATCGCTTATTATTAAATTAAATAATAAAAATTATTTTATGAAACATGTTTTTGTAATTCAAACAATTAAATATATTTTAACAATATTAAAAAACATATCCGTACATTTAACAGAATATATCAATAAAAGCTAATAACAAAAATTTGCGTTCTGTCCTTGTTAATGAATATTATGTTAATGAATATGATGAAATTATTTATAAAAAATCTTGTTTTCTTGATTTTAGGAATTGTCAGTGTTCATAATTTATTCTATAGTAATTATACAAATGACAAAACATATAAACCTTCAGGAACTACTATAAAACCTGAAGAATGTGTGCCTGAAAGTAGATATTCCAAAGAAAAGAGAAGTGTTCCTTTATGTGAATCTCATCCTAATGCATCTTGTCCACCATCTTGTTATGAAGTTTGCGGAAAATCAGATGATTCTCAAAAACCAAATGACAAAAAACCATCACCACCATATTGGAAGATATTGGCAACTTTAATCATAGCAGGAGTTGCAATATATGCGGTATTGATAATTTTATATCACATTATTTCATCTTCATTGCTAATTATATTCAAAATAATATAAATTAAAATTATTATATATAATAAATTATAATAATATAGTGTAATGAATTTTTTCTTTATTTAATATTTTTTAATATTTTTAATTTTTAAACATTTTATAGATATCTTCTACAAATTGGTTTACTACAAAAAAATCTGATTCTCAAAAGGATGTAAGTAAGAGTAAGTTGAATAAAAACTTGTTCCTATAAGATGTTTTTTAAATTTTAAATATCTAGAAGATTAATTTGTTTTTATCTCACATATTTAGGAAGAAAAGAAAGAAGTAGGAAATCACTTGAAAAAATTAAATCACCCCCTACTTCTAAATCATTCCCTTCGGAAATACCTTATCTTTTAATAGGAGGAGGAACAGCTGCATTTTCTGCATTTAGATCTATTAAATCTAAAGATCCTAGAGCTAAGGTATTTTGTAGTAATTTTTTCTTTATTTACTAAAATTAAAAAATAACATATAATAATATAAGTAAATATTTTCTTCAGGTTTTAGTAATATCAGAAGAAGATTTACCATATATGAGACCACCATTATCTAAAGAACTTTGGCGTAATAAAGATAGAAAAATATCTGCACAATTACTTTTCAAGCAATGGAATGGTGCTCAAAGAAGGTAATAATTAAATAATTATTCATATGATCAGAAATTTATATTAGTTTTTTATGTTAGTGATTGATTATATTATATTTATAGTATATTTTATGAACCACCAGAATTTTATTCAGATGTCAGTAAATTGAGTCAGTCTGATAAAGGTGGTGTGGCTGTTGCTAAAGGTTGGAAAGTTACAAAAATTGATGTTCCAAATAAAACTGTGATGCTTGATGATGGTTATGAAATAAAATATGACAAGTGTCTTATTGCAACTGGTAAGTATAATTAATTTATATACAATTTCCAGATTTATATTTTAATTAATATTAATTATTTAGAATATATTTTAATTAAAATATATTTGTAGGTGTATCACCTAAAAATCTTCCAGTTTTTGAATCATTGCAAGATGATCTTAAAGATAAAATTATTACCTTCAGAAGAAAAGAAGATTTTCTTGATTTAGAAGAAGCTGTGTATGATCCAAAATATAAAAATATTGTAATAATTGGTGGAGGATTTCTTGGATCAGAACTTGCTTGTTCATTGGCCCAAATCTGTAAGATTTTATTGTTTATTATCATTATTATTGTTTAATTAGTTATCAATATAAAATCATAATATTAATTATAATTATTAGTATTATCAAATTAATAACAATTATTAACCAAACTAATAATAATTATATTTTTATTTAGTACCGGAAAATAAAAATGTATATCAAGTATTTAAAGAAGCATTTATAATGGATCAAGTATTACCTCAATATCTCAGTGAATGGGCAACAAAAAAGGCAATATTAGAAGGTGTTAAATGTATTGCTAATTCTGAAGTAGAAGATTATTCTTATAAAAATGGAAAATTGTCTCTCATTCTTTCGGATAATCACATTGTATGTTTTATTTGCATTTCTATAAAAATATTGAAAATAGTACAATAAATACATTTTTTCTTTTTTTTACATGGAAAGATTGATGCTGATCAAGTGGTAGTAGCAGTAGGTGTTGAACCAAATATTGATTTGGCAAAAGCTTCGCATTTAGAAACAGATCCTGAAATAGGTGGTTTTCTTGTTAACGCGGAGTTAGAAGCAAGGAGTAATCTTTGGGTTGCTGGAGATGCAGCTTGTTTTTATGATATTAGACTTGGTAGAAGAAGAGTAGCACATCATGATCATGCTGTAGTTTCAGGAAGATTAGCTGGAGAAAATATGACTGGTGCAAGTAAGTTAAAATTTTGATATTTTAAAAATGATATATTGTATGTTAATAATAAATATAAAAAAAAAAAACAAAATTCATATTTTTATATTCATTAGGAAAACCATATTTACATCAGTCAATGTTTTGGTCCGACTTAGGGCCAGAGGTTGGATATGAAGCAATTGGTATTGTGGATTCATCACTGCCAACTGTAGGAGTTTTTGTAAAAACAGACTCAGATACTACAAAAGCATCTGCTAATGATACATATGAATCTATATGTTCAAATAAAAAGGTAATGAATGATTTATTAAAAGTTATAAATATAATTTATTCTTTTATGGTTTATATATTTATACATAATATAAATATAATATAATATTTATATATAATAATTTTTATATTTTATATTTTTAAAATATAGAAATTAAATTCAACCGAAACACAAAATCCAATAGAATCAAATTTAGAAGAAAATGATAAATCTATATCTCTTGATGATGATAATTCAAAACCTAAAAAATATGATGATTTTGCGAAAGGAGTTATTTTTTATCTACGTGATGATATTGTGGTTGGCATAGTTCTTTGGAATATTTTTAATCGGATGTCTATCGCTAGGCAGGTGCGTTTATTAAAATTCACATAATATAAAACACTTTTTGTAGAAAGTGCTATTTTATGTGTTATTTTAAAAAATTAATTTCTCTTATGACTATTACAGGTGCTCGCTAGAGGCACAAAATATGATGATTTAAATGAAGTAGCAAAACTGTTTACTATTCATGATGACTAAACTAATAACATAAAAACTACATGACTATATTGTGTCATTGTATTACTGTACATAATGTTATTTATCTATCAGTTCTGAAATATTTTACAAATAAAAAAAAAGTCTATTATTGATATCTTATTCTTGAGTTTAAGAGGTACGACTTGTATAAATATTACATATAAGATATTTTCAAGTAAAATCTATAAATAAAAATATTCTCTCTTTATAGACAATGAAATATGTTTATTAAACTATTATTAGATGTGAATTTTATTAGAAAATAAATGATGATAAATATTTTCTTAGTTATTTAATTAGAGTTTAATATCATTTTTACAATAATTATATATATATATATGCATGTATACAATATTTATAGATGCTCATAATTTATTTAAATTAATATTTTAAAAAATTACTTTATATAGTAATGTTCAGTTTCGATTTTTACGTGCAAACATTTTTTACATATCAATTATATTTCCTTTTTATTAATAAATATTCATTAAAAAATGAAAATTTTTATTATTTATATAATTATTTTTTATATTTCATTTTTTTAATTGAATCCTTTAATTAAAAAATTAGGTAAAATTTTATTACTATATCTTTTATCTAATGAATCCATAAATCTAATATAATTATGACATTGATAATCATCCAAAACCTAAATAATATAATATAAATTATATGTATTTCATATATATTATATAATATATTAAATATATATAGTACCATATTTTCTGGCCATAATTTTCCACTTGTTATATTTTCCATTATTCGAAATTGACAATGATATAGAAGTGACGTACAATAGTATATTATGTAATCAGGAGAAAATAAAACACAAATTGTAAAAAAATGCATAATTTGAGACCATGGAAGTAAACCCCAAAAGCATTGAGATATCATTAAATTACATATTAAGGACCAATCCACTCCAGAACTATTCTATATTGCAATATAAATTAATTAATAAAAGATTTTTAGTATTAAATAATTTTGAAATTTATTTTTCAATATATACCTTGAGTGCAAATTTAATATGTGAAAGTTCATTGCTAATAATACTTTCTAAAAATTGCATAAATATATATTGAGTGGCACATTCTTGTTTAGTATACTTATCTATAACTTTACCAAAATTAGTCCACAAAAAGGGGATTACCGGGAAATGAATTAATTGTGTAATAAACATTTTACATCTGAAATTAATTATAGTATGTATTATCATATTAAAATTTAAAAGGTCGATGATGATAAATAACTATCTTATGCGCATTTTTATTGCAATGATGACCAAGTTTTCAACCTGAGACCTGCTAATGATGATACATTGACTAGCTAGAGTTGCCCTATATTTTTTTTCTTGAAAAAATATTAATAATTTCAATATTTTGTTCAAAAATGTTTAAATGGTTTAAAAATATAAAAAATATTTTTGACAAAATTTGAATTTGCTACTAAAGGGTATATTCGCGGTCAACTGAAGCAATAAGAAATAAAAAAAAATTATTTAATAATTATAAAAATCTAAAATAAAGTTTATTATTAAAAATTTAAATTTTTTATAGCAATTTAATATATACCTGTTCATATCTCCTTTACAAATGATAAATACTGTAGATAAAAACCAATCAAAACCATCAAATTTTGTTGGTCTTTCGTAATGTATAAATGCATGACATTCATTTATAAATTTTTGTAATTTTTCTTTCATTTCAATTGTGTTTTCTAAAATATCATTTTGTTCTGCGTAATACAAAACTAAATTAATCCCATGTATTTCTTCTGCAAACCAAAAATCTGTATTTGATGATATATTTTCTTTCCATTGAAAGTTTTCTCCCCATTCTGCAGTAGGAATTGCTTTTTGCATCTGATCCACAAGTTGAATTAATACTGTATTCTAATAAAAAAAATTTATTTTGTGAGATTATAAAATATAATAAGATATAAATTTTAAACAATTTAAAAAAATATTAATCTATTTATTAAGTATAAAAATTTATATATACTTTTATTGGATCTAATGATATTATATATGCTTCTCTAATTTGTTCAACCCAATTAATATCTAATAATACTGATTTATTTTCTCGAAGTAAAATTTCTAATTCAGTATCATACTCAATTTCTGTGGATGAATTTTCTTTATTTAATTTCAGAGGAGGTAGTTTTGGTAAATCATATTCTTCTAATTTAAAAGTTTCTTCTTCGTCTTTACTTTTAATAAAATATGTTTTAGATATAATTTTATGTCGTATTAATGTATAATTATCAATATATTTAGTATCTATTTCTTCATTTATAATTTCTTTTGTATCAAAATTTTGAAATTCTAACAAAATATTCTAAAAAAAAATGTTATAAATATTACTATAAATTATATTAATTTCAAAGAAATGAAAATTAAAATATTTTAAATTAATTAATTAAAATAATATATTACCTGAAAATTTAATAATTCTAATAAATATAAACAAATATTTAAATTCCAAATTACAATATTTAATGATAAAAGTCCTAAGTAATGATAATTTGATTCAGGATTTATTAAATTATTAAATAATTGTAATAAATTAAGTGGATAATTATGTTCTTCATTATTGTATGATTCTTTTACATTTGACATAAATGCGCAAAAACCTGTAAAATAAACAAATAATTATTTAATATCAGTAAACTATATTTTCAGTCAAAATAATGTAATGAAAAATTTTTATTTTTATTCGTACATTTAAAATTAAGAGAAAAAATACTTAATATATGTAAAAATTTTTGAATATTTTCATGATCCCATGGGTCATGAAAATAATGTGGATCCTGTAATACTTTACATGTCTCTGAAAGTAAGTTAGACAAAACATGGGGTGCCAAATTAGCAATTACATCATATCCCAAGTGAAAAAAAGCAGCAGATGATACAAAATTAACTACTTCAATTGATGTCCAAGACATTCTTAAAGGTGCAATAGATCCTTCAATTAATTCTTGAAATACTGATGATTCTTGAACAAGAGCTTTCAATCCAAATGGAATAGATACCATTTTAATCAATAATGTGTTAACTGCACTGCAAATTATATTTTTTATATTCTATTTTATTCATAAAAACAAATTGTATATCAGTAAATTACCTATTTATCTGTTGAGCTTTATTTTCATTTTCAAAATAAGATTTATCTAATTTCTTATAAAAATATGATACAGCAGGATAAAATTCTTTTTCTATTTTATATTGTATTGTTTCATATGCATCAAATATATCAAATAACTTTTGTATTACATCAAATAATTCAAAAAGATATTCCATATTTATTAAAGATAAAGGTTGTCTTAACATATTTGAGACTATTATTATAATAAACATAGCTGGACATTTTGATATACTTTTTTCAAAATTTACTGTATGTTCCTTACATTCTGAGATAAGAAATAAAGAACCATCTATTGTGTCTAACATATGAAGAATAATTTTTAATGTATGTGGCCATATTTTAATATTATTTTCAGAAAAAGATGATAAATGGCACAATGCAATATGATAAAATTCATAATCATACAATATTGTTGGTTTATCTAAAATAAATTGTAAAGCAAAACAAGAAACATTATATACACCACTTACTGTTTCTACAGATAATTTATTTAGAGCTCTCAAAGAAGCACTTAAAAATTTAGAAACTGAAAATGGAATGATTAAAATATTTTCTATTAAAAGTTCACGACCTGCTTCATAAGCACAAAGTTGAGACACAAAACATAAACAGTGAAGATAAGTTACTGTTTCTATTGTATTTCCATTAATAATAACTTCCATTGGATCATCATAAATAGAAATTGCTATAGAATGAGGAGGCTCTCCCAATCCTTTTTGTACATAATGCATTACTTGTTGTAATAAATTTGGTGATTTTCCTAAAGCAGTTAAAAATATTTTTCTAGTAGCAAGATTTACAATCCATTTTTTACTCCAATCAGCACATGGTTCTAATACAGAAATAATATTCAGTATATTTAGTGTTTTTTGCTGCATTATATTTCCAGATACATGTGTACTCAAAAATGTAATAAATTGTTCTATTAATTCTTCTATAGTTTTATCAGGATTTCTTATATTTTTCAGTTTTTCTTCGTGATAATGAATTATTAAATGTATGATACGAAATACTCTTTCATGTAAAAAAAATTTAAAATTAATTCCAGAAATTAGTGTAGGTAAAATCTCAAATGTCTTTTGTGAATCATATTGAAAATCAAAGGCATTTAACAAATTGATATATACATCGTATGATTGTAAACAAGTGATCAATTTTGCATGTACTTGTAAACTAGCTTCAAAAATAGGTTTACTTTCGTCTACAAGACCTTTTAATAAAGCTTTTTGAAGCGAATCCCATATAGGATTATTATTTAAATTTGAAAGTTCACTTTTTAATAAAATTTCATAACCAGCTAATCTAACATGAATAGGTTTATCTTGATTAATTTTATCAAGAATAACATTATAATATTCATCATTATTTAATGGAGAATTCCAATCTTCACTTGTTTGATCACTGATGCAAGAAAAGGACGATTGAGGTCGAGAATCAGAAATTATAGTTGATTCAGATCTCGAAGCAGATTGTTCAAGAATTGTAGCTTTCATAGAATTTACTAAAATGGACATTTCCTTTGAACGTATAATATTTTGAGCTATATTAACATTATCTGTATCTTCTTTTAATGATCTTTGTATATTATTTTCAAATTCTCTTTTTAAACATTTTTTTATCCACTTTTGAAGATTTGGAGAAATATTGCCTTCCATATTCATAAAATAAATAAATCTAATTATATAATCGTGTTTAAAGGATTATAATAATCATAAACATACATGAAATAATTATTTAAAATTGTAATGTTTTGACTGAGTTTCTATGGTTACTATCTATTATATATATATATATATAGAATACATATATAGAATACAGATATAGAATAGTATAGTATAATAAATAGATATAGTATATTATAATAAAAATTTAATTTCATAATTCATGTCATATATATGTTTTATTTATATACTTATATATTATATACTTATTATTTATTTCATTATTTATAATTTTAATTGGAAATTTAACAATAATAATCTCATAAAAATAAAAAAATCAAATAAACTATTAAAACATATAAATAAAATTAATATTTATATATATACAAATT
>NW_006263372.1:1803294-1807325 GCF_000469605.1 Apis dorsata
ATACCTATACAAATATATATATATTTTTTATATTATATATATTATAAATATTATTTTTTAACGCACTGCTATTATAATATTTGGAGATTTCGCCCGTAAAGCAGAAATTCCTCCTTGTAAAGAACATACACCCATAATTCCACATTTTACTAAGAAATCTGCAAACTACAAAATTTTTAACTAACTATAAAAGTCTTAATATTGAAAAATATAAATTTCATAATACATATAATATTTACCAATGCATTATTTTGATCATGGGGTCCAATAATTATGACAATACTATTTTTATTTTCTACAAGTGGTTTTGCATGTGGTCCAAGGGTTTCAATATGAGTTAGAGAAAGTTGTACACTTGTAAATGGAATATTAATACTACCTATTACAGCACCTCTTTCAAATCTATATAAAAATAATAACTATTATATAGAAAAAATAATTTGGAATAACTATAATTTTTTTGTAAAATACTCACTGTATATTATTACGTACATCTACAGCTATCAATTTCTCAGGACTATTATCTAATAAATCTAAAAAATCATCAACAGAAATTCTAGGCATTTTTTCAGTTCCAGGTTCTAATTCTGACCAATTTATATCCTGTAAAAAAATATTTAAGAATTTTTTACAATTTATTATTATTTATTATTTAATTTATATAATTATAGCAATAAATTATTAAATACATATAAATATATCATAACATAACATATTAATTTATACCTTTGGTTGATTAAATTGATGTTTTCTATAAGTAATACTAGGTGGTGTACTTTGATACATCATCATAGAATCTTTAACACATAATTCTATATCGATTTCAGGAAGATCAGAAAATAAAAGAATACATTCATTAAAACCTGAAGTTAAAAGAGAATCTCGCAATTGTTTCAATATAGCTAATCCAACAAGAAGTGGAAATGAAGAATCTCCTAATAAGAGTTTATCCCATAAATGGAGTATTTTGTGAAGTGGAAAAACATCTAAAATAAAAAAATTAAAAAGTGAAACAAAAACAGTAAAAAAAATTTTACATAATTCGAATAATAATAAGATAAATAACTTACGTGAAAACATTGTTAGAAACCATGGAATAGCAAATAATTCTGGTACAAAATTAATTGATCTAAGATGATTAGCTAATTGAGGATCATGAAAAGCTATAATTTGTGAAAATTTTCCTAAATATTCTTGTATAACAGCTGAATTATCTTTTAAGAAGAATTTGTGAAGATATTTTGGTATAAATGCAGACAAACATTCAAATGCTCTAGCTGAAATTACAATATATAATAAATAATATATACTATAAATATAATAACTATAATATATATACTATATATACTATATATATATTATAAATATAATATAACTATAATATATATATATATTATATATATATACTATAAATATACTTTGTGATATATTTAAATTATTACCTTCGTTATTAAAGTTAAGATAAAGAAATGGAGCTGTTAAAGAATCTAATCCTTGCCAATAAACATAATGAGGATTATTTCGAACCCATGCTTTGAGTAATCTTTGTAATCTCTCATGACCAGCACCAGATGACAATAATTCACTATATTGATGACATCTTGGTATATCTACTTCTATCTATATAAGATATTTTTAACATGTTAAAAATAAATAATTTAATGTTATTGTTAATTATTGTGAGATTAATTACTTGTCGATCTGTATGAGTTGGTGTTTCTTTATCAATCATATCATAACGTTTTTGAATATCACCAGTAATACCAAGTAATGCTGCCCAAACAGCTCCTCTAACAGGTGGTGGTATATCTTTATGTGCTTCTTTAATGATTACTTCTCGTGTAATTGGATATACCTAAATTATAAATAAATAAATATAAAAAAATATAAATAAATAAGAAATATTTTACTATGTAAATTTTAATTCATAATTTATAATATGTATTTTTTAATATGTAATTTTATATGTATTAAGTTCAAAAAAAATATATTTTTAATTTTTCTATGAAAAATTACTATTTTTAAATTACCTGTAGCAATCTATCATATAAAACAATTCTATAAAATTGATATTCTGTATCTCTTTCTCTTATGATTAAAGGTAACTGAGAAGCAGCATCTATTAAATCTTCTTGTGATTGAACATGCATTCTATAAAATAATTAACAAATCATTAAAACAAGATAAAAGAAAAAAATGAAATTTAGATTTATATTTATTGTACTTACTGATTTGTTAACCATGGATAATTTGCAATATATGGAATATGAGATAAACGTTGACGTAATGTATCAAGAGGAACTTTAACAACACGTAAATCAAGTAAACCTGCTGTATCTCTTCTTCCAAACATTTGACCTAAAAGTATTACTAAACTAAAAAACGAATTAATAAATTATATTTTATTTTAAAAAAATAATATTACATAAAATAATATAATAATTTATTAAATTATAGTTACTTTGGAATGGATAAAATAGGTGGTCTTGATCTGATAAGTCCTTGTTTCTTTAATTCTACAGTAATATCTCCTCCTGCTAATTGCCATAAATAATACAATTCATCCATTTTCCTAACAATTACATTTTTATATAGACTTTTTTTCTTTTCTTTTTCATTTTTTAATAAAAATTCTTCAAATATTGGCAATTTTAATAATTCTTCTGGTATTTTGCGTTTTGAAGGATGAATTTGAAGGCAAGAATCTACAAATTCTTTTACTTTATCAGGTAAATCCTATTATAATAATAAAATATTACAATTACAAAGATAAATATGAAATGTCAAATATAAATGAAAAAAATTACCTTATATGTGTTATAACAATTGGTTTCTCTTGCAAGACGTTCAAATACAGAAGTTTCACAATGAACGAGACTAAGAACCTTTCGTAAACATTGGGATAATTTTACACCTGACCATATTGATTTTGCCAATAGTAATTCTGCAATAATTATTCCTAAAGACCAAGAATCTACTTTTGCACTACTGATACCAGGACTTAAAAATACTTCAGGTGCTGTATATTTTGGATAACTAAAAATAAAATGCACTATATATTTAAGAAATACTTGTTATTTATATTTTTTTTATCTCTAAATATTTAAAATCACAAATTTAAAAAATTATATTAAATCTATATTCTTAAAATTATTTGTTTTAAGTTTTAAGTTTTAAGTTTTATTAATACATACCCAATAGGAAAAGATACATTTTTTCCATTATCTGTCATATAATATAAACCAAAATTATATAATTGTACATTTCCACTTTTATTAATTAATATATTTTCAGGACTTAAATGTCTATGTACTAAATTTAACATATTCATATGTTGTAAACCTAATAAACATTGAAATGCTATTTTTATAATATTATCTATGTTTAAATTTTGTTTGTTGTTCAATGGGTCTCCATTATATTCTGCAACCACTACTATGCGTTCTATAAAAATAAATTTTAATTAAATAATTATATGGAATATTATTTATTTTTTAATTTTTTAAATTTTTACCATGTTTACTTCTAATTATATCAAGATATGTAGATAAATTTGGATGATGAATAGTTTTTAAAAATTGAGATTTTCCATAAATAGTTATTGAATTTGGTGTAAGAGGTAAACCATTACTACCACAAACTTCGACTGGATGACTTTGGGCAAAAAATGTCATTCCACCAAAACATCGTTCTTCATTTTCTAGAAGTGCTGGACACATTTTTGACTATAATATAATAAAATAATAAAATAAAAATACATTTTAGATCATCAATAAATTATGATTAAAAAATTAATTTAATTTTTTAACAATACAAAAAATTTAAATATACTATTATATATTTATTTTTATATATTTTATTATATATTTAAAAATGTTATATATTATAATACTATAAAATGTACGTACTTGATTTATTTATAAATTTTTATAAAATTTGAATATAGTTAATATTTACATGATTAACTTTATTTTATTTAATTTATTTATTATTTATTTAATACTTATGGTATTATATTATTAGTAAGTTAT
>NW_006263372.1:1807720-1813615 GCF_000469605.1 Apis dorsata
GATTATATATTAATATATATAAATAAAAAAAATATAATTTATTATATTAATTATTAATAATAAAAGAAAATTTTTGGCAAAAATCAAATAATTATTTAAATCTTTCATTTATTTTTATTTTATCACGGATAATAATAAACTAAATCTCTGAAAATAAATAAATCATATTGTGATATTATGATTTCACCTATTAGTATTTAGTATTAAGATAATATTTAATGTTATATAAAATACAATAGTCTTGACATCAGTTCTTGCCATTTTAATTGCTTATTTTCATGAAAATGGATTTCTTTTTCTATTTTATTTAAAAGATTTAATATTATTTTATTTATGTAATATTTTTTTTAAATGAAAAATTGCTAATATATTTCTTTTAAATTTTAATCATGTTTTATATCATATACTCTTTTTTATTATAAAAAAGCAGCAAAGAATTTTGAAACTACAAATACGCCATCTATAATACCTTTAAGAAATATAAGTAGAAATTTTAATATGATATCTATCTAGTAAATATATATTCTTTTCACTTGATTTTACTTGTCCACACTATTACATTTCTTTCTGATTTTAGTCAGACAAGTGGATAGTCGAGTGATTGTAATCTGTGTATAGAGATATAATGACGTGAGTATTTAATCTGTTTATATTTTAAAAATCCAAAATTTTATATTTTTAATATTATAAATAATATATTTTTTAATATATCTTTTTAATATAATTATTAGTATTTTCTTTAAATAATTATTGTATTAAATGTTATATCGTAGTATTAATACCTCAAAACGTATGGTTCCACGTTGTATCATACATTCATAAATATTTTTTTATAAAATCAATCTTAATTATTTAAAAATTATTTATGTAAATATAAGTAAAAACATAAATTTAAATTATATTTTAACAAATTAATGTAATTTTTCTCTTTCTATTATAGCAAAAAATTAATTTTTTTGTTTTATTTTTTTTTTATAATTTTTAATATAATTTTAAATTTTTCAACTTATGTACATATTTTGTGTATTCTATAAATTATAGTGTGATACAAAAAATATAATAATTTTAAATTTCTGATGTAATAATTTTAATGAATAGGTCCAAAGTATCGCGTGATACTCTTTATGAATGTGTGAATGCTGTCCTCCAACACTCACAAGACAAAAAAAGGAAATTCTTAGAAACAGTGGAGCTCCAAATTGGATTGAAGAATTATGATCCACAAAAGGACAAACGTTTCTCAGGCACTGTCAAGTATGTTTTTACCTGACATTGAGGATTCCTTTCGGTTTTTGATGATTCTTAAATCTATTTTTCTTTTTTTCTTTTTTTTAATTAATGTCCGAAAAGATTACCTCATATATAGTCAGGAAGCTGGGTTTTACCTAGCGGACCTTTACCCAGGGTCTTAAATAAATTGGGGAGGTATTCTACCTTTGTTTTTATTCCAGGATCATAACTTATGATCCTACAGGTAAGTTAATATTTGATTGTGGCAATTATTTATTCAATTTAATTAATGAAATTAATGTTCAATGATGGTAAATTATATATTGCATGTATTATCTGAATAATTTATGTTGTTCTTCAATATGCCACTGAGAACATTGCCTTTCATATATGTATTTTTATTTTTGTATAATTATAATAATTTTAATTTTTATTTTTTCAATATTGTTATTTCTTATATTAATAATATATTATATTAAAATTATGAGTAATAAGCAATTTTCATTCAAAATTGTTTATATATATATATTATTGTTTATATATATATATATATGATATATACATATATATGAGTGTTAATTTATATATGTTGTATTGTTAAAGGTTAAAAAATATTCCAAGACCAAAAATGCAAGTTTGTGTTTTGGGAGACCAACAACATTGTGATGAAGCTAAAGCTAACAATATTCCATATATGGATGCAGAAGCATTGAAAAAATTGAATAAAAATAAAAAACTTGTAAAAAAACTAGGTAATCAAAAATTTTTTATTTTATATATTTGTTTTTTTTTATGTATTATTCTCTTATTTTGTCTTCCAAAAAGCACCATTGTTAACTTATAATTTTTAACACTGGTTGTCGAATGGAAGAAAATTAAATTCTTCACTTGGTGAGGACGTTGTGTTTCATTACTTCGTATCCTCAATCCGTGTTGAGACATTTTTTTTAAATTAACTTTATTATTATTATTTAAAAATTAACTTGTATGTAATTTTTTCAGCCAAAAAATATGATGCTTTCTTAGCTAGTGAATCTTTAATTAAACAAATTCCACGTATTCTTGGTCCTGGTCTAAATAAAGCTGGTAAATTTCCTGGTCTTCTTTCTCATCAAGAATCAATGGTAGGGAAAATTGATGAAGTGAAAGCTACAATTAAATTTCAAATGAAAAAGGTAAATCTTGTTTTATATTTATTATACTATTGTATTATAAATCCTTAAAATTATAATTTTTAATATTTTTTTTTAAATATAATTTGAAAAATTTTGTTGTTTTTAGGTATTATGTTTGTCAGTAGCTGTAGGACATGTGGAAATGACTCCAGATGAACTAGTACAAAATGTACATCTTTCAATTAATTTTTTGGTTTCATTATTGAAAAAACATTGGCAAAATGTGCGTTCTCTTCACATTAAATCTTCAATGGGACCTCCTCAAAGATTGTATTAATGTAATTGGTATAATAATATTTCTCATGCATAATGAAAAAATAAAACAAGAATAAAAGTGTAATATATGGTGTTATTTATTATATAAAATTTCCCATTTGATTTTTGTAAATAATAAAATTTAATAAAATTTATAAATAAATCAATATAATTAATAAGTCATGTATTAATACATACATAATTAATACATCAAAAATTAAATTTTATAAATTTACCAAAATGAAATATTTTAATACAGTACATCAAATATATAATATTTTATATAAAAATAAAATTAAGTGATAAAATAAATTTCATAGTAGACGTTGCGAATATTAAAAATTTCATATTATTTGATTTATATTTTTTAAAATGTTAGCTCCAATGTTAATTTGATTTCATTCAGTAACATTATAGATGAAACATATTTATTTGTAAATATTTTATTATTAAAAAATTCGAATATCAATTTTTTGCAATTTATATTTTTTTATGCTAAAACTAATGTTACAATTAACAATTAGAAAGAAAAAAAAAATTATGAAAAGAATGAATTTAAAACTATCATAGTTATTCAATTAAATAAAATAAGGTATTTATTCATTATTATTGAATTATACATGTCATAATCTTAATGAAATAAATGTTTATAAATAAATGAATTATTTAATATAATAAACATACATTATCTTAAATGATATATATATATATTTTGTGCTGCCAATGTATATACATGTAATTTATTTGCATAATATATATTGCTAAATTATTATTGTTTTTATCCATAAAAAATACTAATATAATTGTATAAAACAAGTATTAAAGAATCTTTATTATTTAAAAAATTGTAAATATCACTTATTATTAATAAGTTTGATATTATATGTTATAATATTTATCAATATAATATTTATAATATTTTCAGAATATACTATCATCCAAACCCTATATATGAAAATATTTCAAAGAAGATAAAAATATTATCAAATTAAAAATAAAAATATAAATATAAAAATCAACAATTTTGAAATATATGTACAATTTCAAATATTTTATTTGTTTTATATATTATTATATGTATAAAAAAAAATATAAAAATATTTATTTTTTTAGAAAGAAAATATTTATAAATACGATTAAATATAAAAAAAATATGTTATAATTGCAAATATTTTAATTACATGTTTTAATTAATTATAATTTTTTTATTTTATCTCATTTTTAAAATTTTTTTATATATATTTAGATATTTAAAATATTTTAATTTCTACAAAAAAGTTAAAATATTTCTTACATAATATTGTATCATGTTTTATTTATAATAATATTTCAATTAAGTTTTATTATATTATAAATATCCAGAACAAAAAATATCAACATTTTTTAAATATAAGTCATGTGTTTGTTTATTGTTTAAATATATTAAAAATTAATAACATAATATAATAGAAAATTATAAATATTTTTAAAATATCTTAAAATTAATATATATTATATAAATTTTACACTAAAAAGAAAATTTTTGTATGTAATAATTTATTTACTGAACTATTATTTTTTTTTGCATACAAAATAAAGTATTTAATTTATAAAAATTTATATATATTATATAAAATAATATAAAATAAAAAATATAGAAATATAACTAATATTTTTTAATAATGTGCAATTTATTTTGAATTGCATAAATATATATCATAATACATAATTTTATATTTGTTTTTAATTATAATATATTTTTATTTATTCATATAACTTCAAGCTTAATAATAATAATATTTTTATTAGGACTTATTAATATATAATTAATAGCGGTATTTTGTAGAATAATCTTTGGGTGAAACAACTAAACCTCTACCTTTTCTAGCACCTCTATAAACTGTTTCAATAATATCAATCATTTCTTGTTTATCTTCTAATGTCCAATTTATTTTATTATTATTTCCAGTTCCTAAATCAATCATTATATGTTTATTTCGAAAGAAAAACATTACTGTACAAGGATCATATAATTCATACCTATAAAAGATTTACATTTATATTTTTTACAAAAATTTATTTTTATATTATAAAATTTTATTTATTAAAATAAAATTATTTAATAATTATTATATTTATATTATATTAATAAGAATTAGAATATTTAAACTAATAATTTTTAATTTAAAACTTACATTTTATTAAAATCAGGTACTTGTGTAATATCAACCAAATAGATGACAGCAAAATTTTTTACTTTTTCAGCAATATTATAAAGTACTTCATCCATTTTCATACACATTGGATCCCAATCATGACCAAATCTGATAACCTAAATATATATTATTTACACCTTTTTTTATTTTATTAAACAAACTTGAATACAATTCCATGTATTTTCAAAAAATCTAGAATATTTGATTTAATAAAATTAAATTAAAAACTTACAACTACTCTATCTTCTTCTGATAAAATCGCCTGATCTACTTGCCATCCATTATGAAGATGTGACAACATATAAGACATTGTATTTTTTATTTATTAAATGCAGATTAAAAAGAAAAGAAGAGAAGACAATTTGTCTTTTTACATTTACATATAATAGAATATTTTTGTTGTTATAAATCAACTAAAATTCAACAAACAAACTAAAAATAGTTATATATTATATAAAATCAATGTAATAGTTATTTATCATTAATAATCATTATAACTTTTATCATATAATTGAAATTATAAATTATAAATTACAGAATTTTATTTTACAGTATAAATCAACATTACACTATAGTCTACAGCATTTCTATACTTGAAAATCAAAATTCACTATTATCAACATATTGACAGAATTAAAAGAATCTCTAGTTCCATTTTAATTTTTAGAATATCAATTTTGTTTTATAAGATTATTAATTTTTGTTTATAAATATATTCTGTCATATATTTTTTTCTATAATAATAAAATAATAACATTTATTATAATTAAATTATTAATTTAATTTTAAAATTATATTAAAACTAAAAATCTTATGTATTTCTTTCAATAATAAAAAAAAATTATTTTATACTTTAATAAATTATTTAAAAAATGTTATATTTTGATTTACTTAGTAAAATATAAAAATAAATATTAATATAACTGATATTGTATTTATATTCTCTATATAAAATGTTGGATTCTTATTTATATATCGTATACAAATAATATGTACATTGCGATGTAATGCAAGAGTGTAAATGTCAACGTGTACATTTT
>NW_006263372.1:1813708-1816016 GCF_000469605.1 Apis dorsata
TATATAGCTTTGACTTTCCTTTTTTTATTTAAATAAAAACGCAAATAAAGGTAAAATGAAAATATTTATATAAATATAAAAAATAAATATTAGATATTAAAAATGTTACGTACTTTTTAATAAAACATATATATCTAAATTTGTTAATATAGTATCTCATAAAAATATCATATAAGTGCAATGAATATATTTATATTTAGATATAAATTACAACTTTTTTATATTTATAAGTAATATAAATTATTTATTTATTATACGTATATTGTAAAAATTATTGATTTATAATGTTATTTCATTATTTTTTTATATTGAATTATATTAAATAACATTATATTAAATAAGAATTAAAAATTTAGAAATATATTTGATAAATTTTATAATATTTAATATTAAATTTTATGTATATTAATATTTCACTTTATGTTTCATATTATTAAAATTAAGTATATTATGTATTTATATCTTATCTAAAATATAAAATAACAATTAATAGCAATTATTAAAATATATTATTTTGTAGACGAAATGATCCATTGCTCATCATATTAAAAATATTGTTTATAAAAAAATATAATGAAAGCACAGCAACGTAAGTATATAATTTTAATATGAAAAAATATATTATAAAATATAAATAATTATATTTTATATATATCTATCAATATAATTTTAATTTTAATTATTCTTTGATATTTTATTTATTTTGAAGGAAGTGATCAGATATTAAAATATGTTAGTTTAATTATACTTACATTACAAAATGCTCTGGTTGGACTTAGTATGCGTTATGCACGTACAAGATCAGGAGATATGTTTCTTTCATCAACTGGTACATTTTTTATAAAAATTAATTTTTCTGTTGTTATTTATTAATTATATAAATTATTATATAATATAATATTTTTTAGCCGTTGTTATGGCAGAAGTTGTTAAATTTTTAACATGTCTAATATTAGTTTTTGTTGAAGAAGGAAATTTTTTAAAATTTTTTGATTCTCTAAAATTAACAATTATAAAACAGCCTATTGATACCTTAAAAGTATCTGTGCCATCACTTTTATATATTATACAAAATAATCTTTTATATGTATCAGCATCTAATTTAGATGCAGCAACTTATCAGGTATGTGCAAAATATCCTATATCCTATATTATTATTATTTTTTTTGTAATGTATTAATATTATGTTTTTGTATATATTATTTCTTAGGTAACATATCAACTTAAAATCTTAACAACAGCATTTTTTGCTGTAGTAATACTACGAAGATCTTTAAGAAACACTCAATGGGGAGCTCTAATATTATTAGTTATAGGAGTAGTATTAGTACAATTAGCACAAAATTCGGACACTACTTTGTCATCTGGCATAGAACAAAACCATTTACTTGGATTTTCAGCTGCCTTAAGTGCATGTTTTTTATCAGGTTTTGCAGGCATATATTTTGAGAAAATATTAAAAGATTCAGATATATCTGTATGGATGAGAAACATTCAATTAAGTTTATTATCTTTACCTTTTGGATTAATTACATGTTTTGTAAATGATGGTGAAATGTTACAGAAACAAGGTTTTTTCTTTGGCTATGATTTATTTATTTGTTATCTAATTGTACTTCAAGCAGGTGGAGGTCTCATTGTTGCAATGGTGGTTAAATATGCAGATAATATACTTAAAGGTTTTGCCACATCCTTAGCTATTATAATTTCTTGTGTAGCTTCAATATATCTTTTTAATTTTAATTTGAGTTTTCAGTTTTCTATAGGTGCCATTTTAGTAATATGTTCAATTTTTATGTATAGTCATCAACCAAAGTCTGCATTTATTGATAAACATTGTCTAACTGATAAAGTTTGATGTAAACTAAATTAAGCTGCCTATAAGATAAACATCATATTATTCAATTCAGTAAATTTATTAATACATTTAATCAATGGTGTAATTTATTATATTATTTTCATATGAAGTGACAATCATGATGTATGATTAAAATATTAATATCTATATCATATCAGTCACTTGATCAGTATTTTTTTATATTTTTT
The DNA here is from genome assembly GCF_000469605.1 of Apis dorsata. Lineage (NCBI taxonomy): Eukaryota > Metazoa > Arthropoda > Insecta > Hymenoptera > Apidae > Apis > Apis dorsata. The sequence continues at coordinate 1,815,755 of NW_006263372.1, forward strand.
ATATAAAAAATTTAAATTAATTTTTTTATAAATTAATAAATAATTTTTTATAATAATATTTAATATTAATTGCAAATAATAAAATAATTTAGTAATAAGTGATGTTTTCAAAAAAGTAATACAATAACTTGTTAATAGATCATGGATTAAAAATATTTTAAATATATAACTAAATAATTGTAAAACTGATAAAAACAAAGTAAGCACATTTTTATATTAAATTAACAAATTACTTATTATATATGTAAAATTATTCTTTTAT
>NW_006263372.1:1816394-1830866 GCF_000469605.1 Apis dorsata
TTATTATAGATACAAATATATATATATATATATAAAATTTATAATTTATATATTGTACTTAAGTTTCAATAAATGAGTCTTATAATGCATTTATTTATTACTTATTATTACTTATTTATATATTTATTACTTATTTTAAATTAATTTAAATTATATTTTTAAAAAACAGAAAAAAAGAGTACAATTATATAATTTTTATCTCGTATCAATACATGTAATAGTTATCAGCAACAACTATCAATTCTAATAAATTAAATTTAAACGTAAAAATTTATTATTAGGAATAATATTTTTATATAATCATTATTATATATCTAAAATTTGGAAAATAATAAAATTTTTTCAAAATAATTTATATTTAAATATTTGAATAATATCGATTTCAGATAAAAAGATCGATATATATTATATAATACAAATACATAATGTTTGGAAAGAATTAAGCAGTATTTTCATACATGTTGGCAATCGTGTATATCGTATATGCTGATTATTCCAGTATAAGAAGCAGAAATTTCGATCTCCAGTATATAAAAGTATCGATAAGAATGAGTGAGCCTCAATCGAAGAAAGTCAAGATGACGAGTTCATTAACACAATTAAAGGAAATTACAACAATTGTCGCTGATACTAGTGACTTCCAAGGTAATTAAATACAACTTTTAAATATATAATTTTAATATACATACGGTCAAAGGTGAAGGTGACTATAAAAGTATAGTAAGCGAAATTCAAATGGCGCACTTATAGTTTATCATTTAAATATTAAAAACTGAGAATTAAATGTTTTTTATTTAGTTATATTACAATATATTTATGTTATAAATATATATATGTATAAATATTATAATAAATTTTAAAATATTCATCGGAAAATTAACTGATATAAAGTTTAAATCACATACAAGAGTAGGGGAAATTATAAAATCTTCCGATCTTACGATTACATTTTTTTGTTAGAATATAACTTGCCAATTGTTTTTAAAATTAAAAAAAAAATTAACAAAAGAACATTAAATTCATTAACTATTGTTTTTATCATTTCAAATTTAAAAATTTTAAATTTATAATTTTATAGTAAATTATTTTATTCTGATTTTAATCTAAATTCTAAAGAATTTATAATATATATATATTATATATATATATATACATATACATATTTTACAAAATTCAAATTAATTATTTAAATTTAATATTTTTATTTAAAATGAAATATGTATTTCTGACTTGATTTATTTAGTTTTTTGTATTAATTTTAATTTCATTATAATTATTTTTATATTTTTACAAATTATTAAAATTCTTTTAATCTAATTAAATAGAGATAATCTTTTTTTTATCATATAATGTAATCATATAATGTAATTCATGAATAATATATGTAAGTATTACATGTACATATTTGTGCTTTGACCTATAGATGCTAGAGATGACCTTTAAAATATTCATGTATAGATATTATATTAAAATTTATTTGTTTGTATTAAATTTCATTATTTTATTCATATATTATTTATTTGTTATAAATAATTGTTATAATTATTATCATTATTATAATTTATTTTATTATTTTGCTTGATTTTTAAATTGTTTTTAGCTATGGAACAATTTAAGCCAATAGATGCAACTACAAATCCTTCTTTGATCCTTGCTGCAGCTAATCAAAAAAAATATATTCACTTAATAGATAAAGCTGTACAATATGGGAAAAAATCTGGATCGTAAGTATATATGTTATAATATTTATAATATATAATCAATAAAATAAAAATATGAATATTATAATAAATAATTTTAATGAAATATCTGATTATTATAAAATTAAAAATATATAATAATAACTTATATTAACTTTATTGTTTTTCTTATGCTAATATTAAAGTATGAAATGTTCTTATAATAATAAAGGAGAAATATATTAATTTTAATTTTTAAAGATTAGTATATAAAATTCTATATATAATTTCTAATTAATTACTATTATAATTAAGAAATATATAAAGATTATTTGTTTTAATAGATAGATTTTTAGATGTAAAATTTATAGTATGATAAAAGTTAATTTAAGAAATCATAGAAATTATAAGGAAAATATGATATACATGAACAAAATAATATATCAAGAAATGTAAAGAGATTAAATAAATCTATATGGAAATGTAGGAAAATCTATGAAGATTAGGAAAGAGTGGGAGAAATTGAAATTTATAGAAAAAAGAAAAATAAAAGGAAGTGTGTGAAATAAAAGGTATGAAAGAAAAAAAGTATTTGCTTGATATGATAAAAGTGGTAATAATTAATATGATAATTTTATGGTTTATGTAATTTTTTAATGAAAAAAAAATAAACTACTTATAAATTTATTTGTTTCAGTACTTTGACAGAACAAATTGAGGCAGCTCTAGACATCACATGTGTCCTTTTTGGTAAAGAAATTTTAAATATCATACCTGGTAGAGTTTCCACAGAAGTAGATGCTAGATTGTCTTTCAATAAAGATGCTAGTATTGAGAAAGCAAAAAAATTAATTGCTTTGTATGAAGAACTTGGTGTAAATAAAGATCGTGTGTTAATCAAGCTTGCTTCTACTTGGGAAAGTATTCAAGCAGCAAAGTGAGTCAAATATGTTTATAATTATTCAAAATTATATTACTATAATTCAAATGCAAACTAATGAAATTTTTTTGTACAGAGAATTGGAAGAAAAGTATGGAATTCATTGTAATTTAACACTTCTATTTTCTTTTCCTCAAGCAGTTGCATGTGCAGAAGCAGGTGTAACTCTTATATCACCATTTGTTGGTAGAATTCTTGATTGGTAAGTTTAAAATATTTTTTATAAATATTGTAATATTATAATATTTTTTATAAATATATGTAAATTTCAATATATTAAAATATATATAATTTTTATTTATGAAATTTATTTATTTATGAAAATATTCTTTAGGTATGTGGCAAATACAGATAAGAAATCTTATGAATCTAAAGAAGATCCAGGTGTTTTATCTGTAACAAAAATTTATAATTATTATAAAAAGTTTGGATATAAAACAGTTGTTATGGGTGCTTCATTTAGAAATATTGGTAAGTAAAATTATTTTAAAATTAAATTATTAATTTAATTAATAATTTGTTAAAAAAATAAATAAAAATTGTGAGAAAACTATGTTATTTTCTATTAAGGTGAAATTAAAGAACTAGCTGGTTGTGACTTTTTAACTATAAGTCCCAAATTATTGGAAGAATTAGAAAAGAGCAATGATGTAGTACGCAAAGTACTTACAGTAGAAGCAGCAAAGAAATCTGATCTTCAAAAGGTCAGTTTAAATGAAGCTGAATTTAGATGGCTTATGAATGAAGATCAAATGGCAACAGATAAGCTAAGCGAAGGTATTCGCAAATTTGCAGTAGATGTTCGTAAATTAGAAAAATTATTGCAAGAAAAAATACAATCCTAAATATAAGTAAAATATATCTATTTTAAATATCTATGTAACAAATGTTATATTGTAAATAACAAAATATAAAAAATAATTATTCCAATATAAATTTTTATTGTATAATATATTCCACTTTTTTATATGATGCATAAATAATGAATAAATTTAAATAGATATTATAATATTAAATATTATAATATTAAATAAAAATGAAATTTTAAGGAAATATAAAGAATTAGTTCTTATAAATGTAATTGGCAAATTAAAATTATATTGCTGATATGATATAATGACATAATATAGATTTTGATATAGTAATAAATAATAAATTATTTATATTATATTAGTATATTTTTGCATATAAAATATTTAATGTATAGGATACTTTGTTTATTTTGTATTTATTCATTGATATTTTTTTGATATGCTATACAGTTGACAAATAAATTTTATATACATATATAAAGTACATAATATTCAAATAATCTTATATGAAAATAGGATATTTCAAAAAACTAGAAAATTAAATATTTGTTTCTTTATAATCTTTGTTTTTTTATAAATATAATTTTAATAATTTTATAATTTAAAAACTAAATATAATATTTTATTTTATTCTTTATTATTTTAGATAATAAAAAATATAATAAAATTTGTTTTTATTGAAAAATGATATTTTAGTTTGGCAGATATAAAATTTTGTTATAAAACTATTTATATTTAAAATTATTATTATAATTATTACAAAATTAAACTAAATTTATTTTGTAAATGTTGATATATTTTATATTTTTTGATTAAGAATCTCTGAGTCGGAGAACAGAATCAAGAGCAAGGGTCAATCTAGTGTAATACATATATCAATGCTATGACAATATGATAAATTACATGTTGATATTGGCATATATAAATCGAACATATTAATCCATGTAGAATTGCTTTCTAAACTTTTATAATATTAAATAAAATAAAATAAACATAAAAGATAGAAAAAGAAAGTGAAAAAGATAAGATAAGAATTAACTATTAGCGCCATCTTTTGATTATAAAAAATATATCTTTAAAAGAAGAATAAAGTACAATAAAAATTGAGATTTAACGCCATTTTTTTTTAGAAAAATATTTTGGCTCTTTCTTTCTAAAAATAAATGTATGAAATGAATTGAATTTATTAATCTCGAATTAATCGAAATATTCATTTCGAAGAGAAATAGCATGATAATATTTAATATTTATGTTAAAAATTTTCTTTATATATTTTTAAGTGACTAAGTAATATATCAGATAAGTAAATAAATAAATATAATAATTATACTTATTATATATAAAATTTTGTAAAATGCCGAAGAAAAAGACAGGACAAAGACGAAAAGCTGAAAAACAAAAATTAAGACAAAAAGAAATTAGAACTGCGAAAGATCAATTAGATTTAGCTAAATTTCCTTGTAATGCAGTAATGGTAAGTAATTATATGTTTATTTTATAATGTATATTATAATGTATATAATGTATTTATTGATATAATTTATGATTACAAATAAATATAAATTTTAAAAAAGTATTTTTTAGGTTATAAATATATTACAGTAAATTCATCTAATAGTCTATTAATATATAAATATTAATTACTAATAAAATATTAAAAATATTAATTATATTAAACAATATATATGAATATATATTTTTGTCTGTGCTATATTATATTCTTATTTAATTTTTTAATTAATTTAATAAAGGAATGTGATAAATGTGGTAAAAAACAAAAAAGTAGAGCTTTTTGTTACTTTTGTCAAACTTTACAACGATTACCAATGTGTGCTCATTGTGGAAAAATAAAATGTATGCTCAAAACTGGAGATTGTGTTGTTCGTCATCCTGGAGTATTTACTATTGGTTTAGGTATGGTGGTAAGTAAATATATCTTATTTATAAGTAAAATAAATATTATAATAAATATAAATTATAAATATATAATGCCAAAAATATATGTAAATATATAATTAATATAATTAAATATAAATATATATAATTAATATAAATATTAAAGGGAGCTATATGTGATCATTGTGAAGCATGGGTCTGTCATGGAAGACGTTGCCTTACAACTCATGCATGTATGTGTCCATTAATAGATGCAATTTGTCAAGAATGTGAAAGAGGTGTATGGGATCATGGTGGTAGAATTTTTCGATGTTCATTTTGTAATTGTTTCCTTTGTGAAGATGATCAATTTGAACATCAAGCATCATGTCAAGTTTTGGAAGCAGAAAGTTTTAAATGTAAAAATAAAAAATATAATTATATATATGTATTTTATATATATTTATATTAATGCAATTATATTTGATTTGTTTCAAATAATTAATATTTTAAGGTCAATCATGCAATCGATTAGGACAATATTCTTGTTTAAGATGTAAAACATGTTATTGTGAAGATCATATTCGAAGAAAAGGATTTAAGTATGAAAAAAACAAACCAATTCCTTGTCCTAAATGTGGCTTTGAAACATCACAAACAAAAGATCTTAGTATGTCAAGTAAGTAATGCATATAATACATTTACATTAAATATTAATTTTTCATATCTATATTTAATTAAGAAATTATATTTTTAAAACAATGTTATAAAATTATTTTTCATTTTATTATAGCAAGAAATCATAAATTTGGTAGACAAAATCAAGGTAATACATATGAATATGATAATGAAAGTGGATATAATTATTATGGTAAAGAACTTTATTGTATTTTTAATATTCATTTATTTTTTTAATTTAATTTATTTTATTTTCTTTTACATTATATTATATATTTTATAGGAAATCAATCTCAAAACTGTATTCCTGAAAATTATACTAGTTATCAAGAAAATGAAAGTGAAGATGACAATAATGATGACGACGATGATGATGATGACGACGATGATGATGATGACGACGATGATGACGACGACGATGACGATGATGATGATGAAGATAATGAAAATGACAACGATGATGATGAGTCAATAAGTGAAAATGAACAAAATTGCAATAATAAATTATAATAAATATAATATTAAATTAAAATGTTTAACAAAAATTGAGTTTTGTAATTAAATGTAAGAATGAAAAAATAAATATATTACATTGTTATGTCTTTATAATAATTTATAATTTATATTTATGATAAGAAGACAAAATTAATCAAAGATCTTATTAAAAATAAATATATATATTTTATTTAAGATATATTTTCTTTATAAAAAAAATATCTAAATAATTAAGTTAACTAGAAAATTTAATAGTTCATAGCTATTAAATAACAAATGAAATATTAATGTATTTTATACACATTACTTTTATATATAATAATTAGAAACATTACAAAGTAACAAATATGATATATTATATATGTAAAAATGTATATTATACACGTAATGAAGTATATTCAGATGGAAAGGCAAAAGTATGAGAACCAAATGCATTAACACTTGGCAAAAGTCCAGCATTTGGTATAATATTCCACGATAATATTAATGTTACATTTTTATTTCCCCTAAAATAAGAGGTAATTATTAAGTTATATAAACAAATTGTTTTTTTATTAAATAATTTATAATTATAAAATAATTACCTTAAACCATTACCATCATCCCAGAAATAATATTTTGTGTTCATATTTTTAAAGTCAAGAACAGCATTATCTCCACGAAGTACTATTTTATCCCATAATACTACCTAAAATATAAAAATATCTATAACATATTCAAATCAAATATAATTAAAAACTTAAACTATTTCTATATTAGAATATTTAAGTTATACCTGATTAAAATTGTTATTTTCTGTTTGATATTCTGCCGTGAGATATAAAAATAATTGCTTAACATTCCAATTAAATAAAGGAGTGAGATGTATATTTTTGTAAAGAAATTATATTTTATAATTATAATATATTATTATAAATCTAAAATTTTTATTATTTATTAGATACTATATATATATATTATGAATTATATAACAATAAAATTTAATATTAATAAACAAAATAAAATATTTCAATTAAAAAAAAATATATAGTATTTTTATTAGTTTAAATTAATATTGAAATATGTTATCATTTATTAAGCATGTTTATTATATATATTTTTAACATAAAAAAATATTAAAAAATATAATAAACATATAAATATTCATATTTCTGAATCAAACAATAAAAAGGATATCAGTTTGTAAATCAAATGTTAAATATCCCAAATCATTTTTCTCTCTTGAAGCACTATAATCTGCTACATTTTTTCTGTAAAATAAAAACTTATAATAATTACTAAATAATATTAATTATGATATATACAACATTTTTAATAATTAAAAATAATTTTAAAAAATTTTAATAAATTTTATACTAATAATAATTTTAAAATTTTATTTTTTATATATAATATTTTTTTATAAAAATTAATATTTTTCATAATTATTTTCCATAAAATTATTATATAAAAATAAATTTTATATTATATTATAAAGAATATATAAATTCAACAATGAAAAAATATAACAATATAATATAAAATATAACAAAAAAAAATAACAAACATATTAACAAATATTTTGAAACGAAAAATCATGAATTAACAAATTTATATTTATAACGTTTATTAAATAAATGTATTATACTTACACAACTACTTTTACAGTATTTAAAGTTGCGTTTGCTCTGTAGTCAATAAATACAGTAGAAAGAAAACAACAAAATGTTAAACATGCCGAAACACTCAAAGTATATGCTAAAATAGCATTACCGCGCATAAAAGCAGTATGCATTATTATATTTTATTATCAATAAATAAAATGTCAAAACTTGTACTTAATAAATTTATTAATTAAATTATGCATTAAAAAATTTTAATCAAAATTAATTTCTTCTAAATTTTTTTTTCAACGTCAGCACTTCGACAAGGTGGAATACCGGGTTAGTGTTCGAAAATAAACCGAACATGTAACGCGTTCACAAATAAAGTAAATTTAAATTCAATAATCACAGTTTACTTACATATAGAAATTTATTTGTTGTTTACTTTATATTTATTTGTTGTTTACCTTATAAAAATGTATTTATATTTTTTATAAAATAAAATATTACAAAATTAATGACAAATAAATAATAATTAATAAATTATTATTATCTATTATTTGAATGTTTAAATTAACAAATAAATTAATAAATTAATAAATTTATAAATATTATGAAGAATATTATATAAATTTTATATATAAATTATAAATATATAAATATTTATTTTAAAAAAATTATAAAAAATATTAATTTTTTTAAAAATTAATTGAAATAACTGTTATTTTTATAATAATGAGTATACATATATACATTTAAGTATATATAATATTTAATATTCATATATATATGTGTCTTTCTATTTTGTTACTAAAATATACAAACTTTAATTGATGACATGCTTCTTCTAAATGTACCAATATGAAATAATTTCAGTTCACAATAGGTTATTTTTTTTATCAGCAGCAACTTCAAGGAACATATTAGTATGCAATATAATGTTTATGTGAAATGTGCGGTGAAATTGTTTGAAAAAGAATAAATAATTTATCCTAAGAAATAAGTTGAGTACGTTGGATATGTCGCATTGGAAAGTATGTAAATATTGCTAGAATATTTTTATGATTATTTTTAATTTCAAAATATTTGTTTCATTTAATCGTATATATTTTTAAAATAGATGTTAAACATCTTTTTAAGAAATTTTTCTAAAATGATTTTAATATCATTTATTTCTTAGTTTTACATTAACATAATATATAATTTATTTTTAAAAATTTTTTAAAATTTATGATAATTATAAATAATTATTTAATATTTATATTTTCAAGTCATATATTAATAATATAATTAATATCATAAAAATAATAATTTTCTTATATTTTGTATATATTATGTTTACATTGAATTTTGAGATTTATTATATTTTGAAGAATAATCATATAATTCTGAAATCTTATTATATATATATTGATAACAATGATATGATTCACAAATTATAATTTTAGAAAAAAACAACTTTGAATTATTATATGAAGATTATATAAGATTATATGACATCAAAATGACAAATTAAAAATTCACATTTCGAAAATCATTTATAGTCCTTTATTAAAAAATTCAAGCAATAATGATTTTTTCTTTTAGATTTTAAGTTATAATATGTAATATAAATGATCAAATAATTAAATTATAATATATATTTGTGTTAATATTATTATTATTAATAATAATAAATAATAAATATTATATAATATTCATATTGGTTTTTAATAAAATTTAATAAAATTAATTAAATTTATTATATTTATTTCAGAGTAACAAAGAATGGGTTGTGTCAATAGTCGAACAGATATTAATGATCTACATCCAAATGTTTTTCAAGTGATGAATGTAGATGATTTAGGTAATTTAATTACACCTGGACGTTTAGAAGTTACAGAAACTGATATAGTGCTTTATCAACGTGGTAAACAGCCTATTAAGTGGCCACTACGTTGTTTAAGGCGATATGGTTATGATGCTGAAATTTTTAGTTTTGAATCAGGAAGAAGATGTTCTACAGGTCCAGGCATTTATGCCTTTAAATGCCGTAGAGCTGCACATTTATTTAATCTTGTGCAAACAAATATTCAGGTTTGTTTATAATATAAAATTTTTTTATAATATAAAATATATTATGTTTGTCATGAATTTAAGATAGTCTTTTTTAAAAGTTCTTAATTAAAAAAATTATAAAAAAAATGTAATTTAAAATTTATTATAGGTTTGTAATAATAGTGGAGATGATACAATGTCTAGAGAACTTCCAGTTGCTTCTCATTCTGCTCCAACAGTAACAAGAGTGACAATACCAGTTGAGCCTAATTATTTGGATCCTATATTAAATAGATCTAATAATCATATGGGTCCTAGATTTGTTCATAATCAACAAAATGGAGTTGGAAGACTCGATAGTGTAGGAAGTAGTACTGGTTTTATGTCATCTCAAGGAAACATAAACTCTCCTACATCACCTCCTGTGCTACCACCACCACCACCACCACCACCACCACCACCACCACCACCACCACCACCACCACCACCACCACTACCATCATTTCCTCAATCACATCCGTCCTCACTTTATGTAAATGAAGAAGTATTGTCCTCTCTATCATTAGAAATGGAACATAATAACAACAAAAGCCTTAGAAGAGCAATACAGAAGTAATTAAAAACATGATTATATTATTTATACAATTTATTATTTTATATATTATTTTATATTAATATTATTTTTCATAGGTCTTGTACAGTCAGTAATTCTATATCTGATAATGGATCAGCATCGTTGGAACTAACATCTGTACATAAAAATACAGAAATCACTTCTCAAATTAAATCACCACTTTCAATAGCAACTTATATAAATATAGATATTAATAATGATGTTAGTCTATTATCTCCAACTCATAGTATATCTGAAATAATGCAATTTAAAGAAGACAAAAATGAAAACAATGAATGTGGACATGCTTATATAAATATAAATCCTCAAGAACATGCAGAATCTTTTAATGCTAAACCACGACCTTTACCATTGTCATCTATTCAATCTGATATAGAAGAAGCAACAAGACATTGTTATGCTAATTTAGAATCAAATGAAATTGAAAATTTAAGAAAAAGATTTTCTGGAGTATCTATTGCGGAGAAATCGCCTTTGCCTCCATCAACGCCTACAGGTGGTCCAATTAGAGAAGTAAATTATGCTGTATTAGATTTGGATACAAAAGATGTGCCAATGAATTTACCATTAGATGGTCCTTCAAATTCCACTGCATCTCCTCCAGAATCTCCAAATAAACTACAAAAAGGGTATGCTACAATAGATTTTAATAAAACGGCCGCTCTTTCTCATTCAGTCAACCCAAATATTGTAAATGATAACGAAGGTTCAAGAAAAACACGTCACAATTCTACAATTAGTGATTTAGCAGCCTCTGGTAGGCGTAGTTCGTCTATAAGTGAATAATAAATTTTTTGTTTCCTGACTGTGCCTGCATGTATTGAATATCTGTAGCATTTTATAGAAAGTATAAAATATTTGATTAAATATAAATAATTTAATAATATAAAACCAAAGAAAAAAATATTAAATTAGTTCATATACTTTTCATATAATATTAAACAAAAAAAATTTTAGTATGTAAAAGCATAATTAAAAAATTAAATTTCTCATTTTATTTTATATTTTATTATTCATTTAATAGAATTTAATTTTATACAACATATACAAAAAATATTACAGTATTTTTAAAGAGTAAGTCTTTTTTCATAGTGCTGTTGATATGCACAAAAAAATCTCTTTTATATAATATATAAATATGTTTATAGAATATGTAAGTAATGATTTTCTACATTGACTATTGTAGGAGAATTAGAAGCTAAAATGCCCTAATTTTCCTGAATCATAGGAATTGATGAGGCTCAAATAGACTAATTGAGATAAAAATACATGATATATTGACTACTTTAAAAGTAGTCAATTAAAATTTAATTAATTATGGCCATAATTTGAAGTGATTTTGATAATTCATAGATATTAATAGTAAAACATTATATATATATAGTGTATATATATATACATATATATAATACATATATATAATACAATAAATAATGTACATATAAATAAATATGTACACAAATATAATCTCGTTAGATAAAACTCTTTAGATAAAAATTTTTAAAATACACAATTTTAATAATATAATTATTATGTTCTATTTAGAATTTGATATTTTATAATTATTTGCTTTATAAATTAAATACGTAAATATATTAAAAATATGTTTCTTCAATATAATTAAAAATATATTAATTCATAATAAAAACATATTTAAGATATATATATATATGACATAATAAATTATATATTTTTAGTAGATAGAATAAAATATAATTCTTATGTATTATTTTATTGCAAATAATTGTTTGTTATTATTTAAACATACAAATAATTTATATGAAATTTTTTTTAAACAATGTTTTTATAATTATTCTGAATTTATAAAATTCATTTTATTCATTTCAATTTTATTTTTTTTTTTAAATTATTCATTAGAAACTTAATGTGAATAACTTAATTTTTATGAATTATATGTATTATTTTTTATAATTTTCTCTTTTAAAATTTTCTGATATGTATTTATGTTTTAAATTTATAAAAAAAACTATTTCTTATTAAAAGTATATTTATCATAAGTTAATTATATGTTTTTATAAAAAATACTAATCCTTTTTGGCTAAAAATACTAATCATTTTTTTTATTATGCTCATGCTATATAATTTAATTAATCATTTAGAAATTTATTTAAGAATTTAATTAATCATCAAAATTATGATTATAGTTGTTGTTTTTTAATTAAATTTATTAGTTATGAAACAAAAAGAAAATATTATATATATTTATATATATATATAATATTATATATATTTTATATATTATAGTTATAATATATTTGTTTATACAGAAAATAATATCCATATTTTAAATGTTAATTTTGCATTGCAATTTTATTAGTTTTTTCTATTATAAAACTATTAATATTTAATATAATATATTGTTAAATTTAATATTACAAAAATCATTTTTTTTATATTAACAATAACTAAAAATTATAATATATATAAAAATATATAACATTAATTAAAATGATTTATTTTTTATAAGAATCTTAAAAAATCAATAATTATTAAAAAAAAACTATTCATTGAATATGTCAGTTATTTTTATTTTTGAAAAAATACTGCATGTTACAAATAGTTTTAAATAAATATTATAGTAACATGATATTAAAAATAATAATAATAATAAAAACAGATTTTATATAATTATATTGTTCTTATAATATTGACATATTCACTGCCATAATTTAATATCTGAGAACTAAATATAATTGTTACTTCTTAAATCTTTTATATATAAATTTAATATAATTATTGTTAATATTTCATATTATTTTATTATATTGTGATGTAAAAAAAACTTTATTATAGTTATTATTAATAAATGTATACATTTTTTATGAATAGTTAATGGTAGTGAATAAGTTAATATAAAACACTAAAACGTTCTACTTTATTATATAACAAGTTTATATAAAAATATATTTAATTACTTTTTTATATTATTATTTAATATAATAAATTAGCATTTAAAGTAAATTAAGATATTTATGTTCAAAAATTCATTTCAATAAATATGATAATAAATGGCTCATTTATAATATAATATAAGTAAAAGAATGAATGTTTTTATAATTACATAAAATTATATAAATTATAGATAAAAATTATTTTATTAAATTACTATACATCATATGTATTCAGTGAATATTTTTAAGCAGCTAGATAAAGCCAAAGAGCTTATTTTTATTTTTTAAATTTAAAATTGTATCTATTATATCTTTCAATTCATATTTTTTTTTTTAAAATGTTCATAAATATCTCTTTGTTATTGATAAGTTAATCGATATATAATATAATAATTATATATTGTAAAAAAATAACATTACATTATAATCTATATTCTTTTTGTATTTTAATTTTTTATATACTAATAATAAGTTAAACTGTTCTTTAATTTAATGTTTTTAAATAAATGAGAATGATAAACTGTTTTTTTTTAAATTAAATTAATAGTTTTTTAAAATCATTTTATAATTATCTTTATGCTTTACATTATAAAATAACAAACAATTATAAAATATAATATAGATATGTATAATTTTTAGATATGAGTGAATTAGAAGTATATTCATAGAAATTATATATTCTTCTCTATGTTAAATAGCATTTTGAATTCAATACAAAATTAAAAAAAAAATGTTTATATATATATATATATATATAAAGAATTTATCATTTAATATTATCTATTGACAATATTTAAATGCTTTATAGAAATAATAATAGAATATAC
>NW_006263372.1:1830998-1835277 GCF_000469605.1 Apis dorsata
TTAAAATTATATTTAATTATATTTTTAATATATATTTTGAATTTAAGTTTAATAAATTTAAATTTTAAATATATATATATTTTTTTTTACAAAAAAATTAGATATTTTAGTTAAAATGGAAGAGAGAAAAGAGAGGAAAAAAGAATAACGAATATTAAGAATAGTACTTTTGAAAATATTGAAAAATACCAATAAAAAATTTGTTTCTTTGTATGTGAAACAAATTTTAAAGTACAATAATGAAAAACTTTATTTAAATTATTAAAAAATTCTTCGATTTGTTATGGCACGAATGTATCCTAAAACTATACATCGAAAAATAACAATAAAAATATGTGCATGGATTTTATTTTATGTAATATATATAATACTTTCTATTATTACAAAGATAAAAATTTGTTTTTATCTTTAAATATGACAGTATTGTATTAAGTACATAATTTTTATTTTATTAATTTTTAAGAAATTATTTTATTATAATACTAATTTTCATAATATATTATGTATCGTTTTAAAATAATTTTCTTCTCTTAATCCACTTTAGTTTAAATAAATTTAGAAATATAATAAAAGATATTTTTAAATGTATACTAATGCAACATTTCTTTTTTTATATTTCATAAATAAATAATTTAAATATATTATTAATAAAACATATATTTACTTGGAGCGATTTATTAAATATTCAAAAAATGTTTATTATATAATTTATATAATTAATATTTTATATAATTAAAATAATATACTTTTTTATCAGAGAGAGTAATTAATCTTCAATATCAAGAAGTTGTTGCATTAGACATTTTAGCTAATAAATGTTTAAATGGGAAAAAAATAAATGTATAAAATTGCTTAATATTATATATGTTATTATATACGCATATTTGCAATACATGAACGAGAAGTTGTAAATAAGTATGATGCAACGACAAATTAAGCAAGAGCACGCTGAATGTGCAATTATAATATATAATGAACATAATGGCTGTGAAGTATTTTAATTCTTTGTCATTTAAAAAATAATTTATAATTTTTTATCATTTCTTGACTAATTTTATTAATTTTTAATTTTTTTTTAATTTTTTTAAATAAAATATATGTTATTATTTTTATTTTCAAGTAATGAAATCTAAAATTAAAACATATAAAATTAATTTTTCATAATTAAAAAATATATCAAAAAATTTATTTTTGTATTTTTTTTTTTATGTTATTAGAAAATATATAATTTTGAACTATGTATATTACACAAGTCATTATGCAACTTTTGTTTACATGTATTATACTATATTTGGAATGAAATCCTGTTTTTATATAACGAATATTAATTTTAAATTGTTTAAATACATATTTGTATATAAATAACTAACTACAAAAACATGATAAATTTAATATTTCTTATTTCTAGTAATTTACGTATATTGTATAAAAATTATAAAGAGTAATATTAATTCTTTTACATAATATTGTATGATAATAAATTAAATATAATGTTAAAGGGCATATTTAATAAGATGATCTTTAAATGTATATATTCCTTTATTTAAAATGTATATTTTGATATAACACAGTCTTAAAAGGCACTTTTTTATCCACAGCCAAAAATTATGGCATTTATATAATTTTAATTATGTCCGTTCTATCTCTGTTTTAATTATATCTTTTTATATATATATTTGTATATTAGAGTCTTGAGCAATAAGCAAATATTAGTACTTATAAATGAATGAAAAAAAAATATATGTACATATGAATTGCAATATTATTGTGTATATATATTGAATCATATTTAAGTTTAGAATATTTTTTAACACTTTAAGTTTAGAATATTCTGAAATCATCAAATTATTTTAATATATTTTATTTTCATTTTTTTTCTTAATTTCATAAATGAGCATAGCTGGATATCTGGAACTTAATGATTTATATGTTTTATATGTAAGTATATATTAAAATTAATAAAATAAAAAAAAAATTATGCCATTTTTTATGTAATATTTTTTAATATAAATTTTGCAATAAAATATTTTGTAAAACCACATAAAAAAAATAACAAAACATGAAATTGTTTTCAAAATTATTATACACAAAATACAAATACATCAAATATTTTTTATAATATTAATAATATTATATGTGTGTTATATGAAAATCCAATAATTTAATACAATAATTTTATTATTTATTTAATGTAAGAAATTTCAATATTAAAATAATTTTAAAATATTAAACATATGTTTTTTCTATATCAGTTCAAAAAATAAACAATAATATAATCATCAAATTGATTAACTTTTTGATAAAATATTCTTGATAAAAATAAAATTTAAAATTCTATTACAAATCACATTTCAATAGACATAAAGAAAATTTGATTAGATTTACTATTAAATCAGCAACTATCAAAAAGTCATACAAAAAAATAATTAAGCAGCGAGTTGGCGACGTCTACTCAATTCGTGATCTATTAAAACAGAAATATCAGGATGACGATGAAAAATTGTCGTGCAATAGTTGATTGTTTGACTTGGATCTGCACCTGCTTTCAACAATAATCTTACTGCATTAATAAAGCCACTTTCAGCAGCTACTTGAAGTGCAGTTAATCCTTCAGTATTTAATTTTTCTAATTGTGCAAGAGGCGATGTAACCAATAAAGAAACAGTTTGATGAAAACCTCTTGCAGAGGCTAGATGCAAAGGTGTATTGCCACCGGCATCTTGTACACTAGGATCTTCTCCGTGTTCTAACAATTTCGCTACCATATCGACATAATTTTTTCTAGAGGCAATGTGCAATGGAGTTTCGCCATAACGTGACATTATACCGGTTGGTGTATGTGATATAAGTAAAAACGCGGTATTTAAAGCACCACACTCGAGGCACTCATGTAAAGGAGTTTCTCCTCTATCATTTTTTAGTGATGGATCCGCACCAGCAGCCAACAACGTTTCGATCAATGATTCGATTTCAGTTCTATGGTTGTTATCTGTAAGAAAATAATTTTTACTTTTATTTATTTATTTTAAAAAATAAATATTTATAATAATTTTTAAAATAATCAAATATTAAAATTATTTTTTTTATATTTAATATAAAATTTTATATATTTAATTATAATTAAATTATATTATAATTTTAAATATAATTATAATTNATTTAAATATATATTTAATTTTATAATTTTAGTTTTAAAAAATTTTTAATATATTTTAATACTATCAATATATTTTTTATTTATGTATTCTGATATTTATTTTTTATAACATCTATCAATATAAAAAAAAATATCTATCAATATTAAAAATATTTTTGTGTATTTTGGTGAAGAAATATTTTAAAGAATAACATTGGTAACTAAATATTTTTTAACAATAAAATTAAATAAAATATTTGTAATTACTTTGCAATTAATCGTTTAATAAACAACTTATTTATTAAATATATATAAAAGTTTATACCAAAAATAGTAGATGAAGCTAAAATATGGAGTGCACTACGGCCTTGATGATCTTTCGCATTAATAGGACCAGCGCGTGCTAATAAATCAAGCGTTTTTAAAGCTGCTTCAAAATTATGATGCAAATTTTTTGATCCTTGTGCATGAGCTAGTTGACGTGTTAATATATGCAATGCGGTCAAACCACCACCAGCTTCTTTTACGCCTGATGGGCAACCATATTTCAAAAGTTCTCCTACGAATTGCAATACATTTCCTGGTCCTCCATTTAAAATCACTCTATGAAGCGCCGTTTCACCACGAGGAGAGCGCACAGCTGGATCACATCCGTTCGCGAGTAATAAACTACAAAAATCGAGAACGCTTTCATTTCTATTTTATTATTATTTTTCTTTTTTCGTTTAATTTTAATATAATAATATTAAAATAGCGATAATATAAATTAAAAAAATTCGATTATAATTAATGTCATATTATTTAAAAACAAATAAATAAATAAATATAATTTAATATTATTAATGATTTTAATATTATTAAAAAATAACAAGAATTATATTCCTAGATTTTATGTGTAAATTTTTTCAAGATGTTTGTGAACATCTGGTAGCAATATGACAAGAAAGTACATATATATATATATATATATAAACTATATAAGCAAAAATATTTTTATATATTCGATAAATCAACACTTTAACTACAATAATTTGTTTGGATTGTTCAATAATTTATTAAATAGATCTCTTTTATTAATAATTAGAATTCAATAAAATCAATAAATTTAAATCACTATATTTACATTAAAAAATTTTTTTTATA
>NW_006263372.1:1835657-1848639 GCF_000469605.1 Apis dorsata
TTTAGATAGATAATCAGATTAAAGACTTATCAATAATGAAAATAATTTAATTTTTTATTTTCGAAATAAATTTATTTAAAACATAAATATAAATATTTATATATTCTTCAAAATTAATTTTTTAAAATTTATTGATTTTGATAGAAATTAGTATGAAGGAAATAAATATTTAGTAATAATTACTATTATTAAAATTTTTTAATTAAATTTTATTTTTAATTAATAACTTTATTATTTATTAATTATTTTGTTTCAAAATTTAATGTTTTCAATTTCTCAATCATTAGTATTCTCAATCATAGTATTTCTCAATCATAAATTATTGGCATGATACATAATATGATATTTTTTCAAAAATATATTCTATTTTCATTAATACTATAAATATGCATATATTTTATAAAAAATTTCATTTCAAAAAATGTTTAAAATTAAAAAAAATCTCTTAAAATCTTTTATTATTCAATATTTAAAATTTTATTTAATGTTTTATAATTTACAGAAAAAATTTCTTACCTAAGTATAGGCAAACAATGATTTGTAGCTGCTACTAGTAGGGGTGGATCACCTGAAACATTCCAATCTGGTTCGTCTAGATTTTGTATTAAGTTACTTGCAAGAAGTGCCGCAACGCACTTGGCGTCTCCAGCACGTACAGCTTCGTGAAAATTTAGTTCACTCTCTGGATCATAGATTTCTTCGTTATTTTTTTGAAGAGCTGTATTTTCTAATGATTCGTTACAATTTCCAAAATCGTTTGAAAAATCGCTAATTTCCATAGCAATACTTTCAATAGAGTTTTGCAATTCTTGTAACTTAAAATTATCTTGCGGAAAAAGATCAGTTTCACGTGTTTCCGATATAATATCTTGAAAATCACATTCAGTGAGAAACGCATCGACTTTCATTGATACAATTAAATTTGAAGTCGATTTTGGTACACTCAAATCACAATTTTTTATCACTTCATTTTTAATTTCACCCATATTAATAGTTGCATTTTGAATATCTTCAATAATAACTGAAGTATTTTCATTTTTTTCTAGAAATTCACTATCTTCATTATTTTTATATTCCACAATATTTTTAACTTTTTGTTCAAGCAATTCTGATGTATTAACTGATATACAAAGTGTAAGTTTTTCTTTATTAACAAGGATTTCCTCTTGCTCCTCACCACCTGTTGCAAGCTTCATAATTCCTGTAGTAGCAAATTCACTACTTTCCTCCAGCATTGCTTGTTCTTTCTTGTTGTATAATATTTTATTAACTATTGTGCTTGTCTTCTTTTCTACGTTCTGTTCCTGAGATATAGGATCGTTTGTATAAGCAGCAGTCATTCTGATAATTGTTGCTTGCCTTTTAATTGAACCTGATTCTCTGATAATTGACTTGATGTTTTTTAAGAGGAAGATCTTACACCGTGATCTACTTTACTGTAGTCATTACTATTTCCTTATTTTCTCTTTTCTAATACACCTGTTTGTTCATTACTTTTTCAATATAATAAAATTATCAATCATAATTAAGATACAAATGAATACAAATTATAAATGTGTATATATAAATACAAATGTACAAAATAATTCATAAAACGAATCAACGAATTACAAATACGTGACTAAAAAGCAAATGAATCTGCTTACGAAGCGTCGCTACGAATTTCTCTGCTTCTCTTCTCCTTCTTCTTAACTTCCCCACCCTTACTCCTTACCCCACTTCTCAAAACCTCCTGCGGTGCATCCAAGGAATTTATTGTAGATCTGATACCCTAGAAATCGGATTCAACATATCTTCTTATCTTACTTTGTATTTGCAGCGATTAAATTTAAGTAATATATGTTTTTTTACATTTATTCTTTCATTTTTTTCATTGCATCAATTTTGGAATTGAAATTTGTATTATTTAGGATTTTTTTATCATTTCAATCAAAATTATATTAATTTCTAGGAAATTTTATTTTTTTATCTCTATATTGATACTTTTATTCATAAGTGATGATTATATAAAAATTATATAAAGTTTGAATGCAAAAAGATATAAAATAATAAGATATAGTATAATTTTAAATAAAAATTATAAATTAATCTAAATACTTTTTTAAACATAATCCAAACACATTACTTAAAATATTATACAATATATACAAATAACAAATAAATATTATGATATACATATAATATACATATATATACATATAAATATGATAATATTATAATTAGTTTGATTTTTTTTAACTTTACATTTACAAATATAAAGTATGTGTACATGTATTTATATAAAATGATAATTTATATGTAAGAATCAATATCAATTAAACATTAGATCAAATAAATTAATTTAAAATATTAGGAATATAATATCATTTTCAATGCATTTTTTAATTTTATTTATATTTTTTAATATAATTTTATTTATTAATCACATTTTTTTAAAGATAATTTTATAAAATAATTAATTTTAATTAACTTTATAAAATATTACTTTTATAAATAATGTTTTTATCTACTATTCAATAGATTTAAAAATTATATGAATTAAGTACTTACAATTAATTTATCTTGATTGAAAAATGTATTTTATAAAGATCACTAAAAATATTTCATCTATTATCTATCAGGAAAAATAAAAAATGAGGTTAATGCAGAAAATTAAATTTTTATAAATTACTTCTCATAACTTCTCATAATATTTTGTTCATTATTTGTAAATATATTCACAGTAATATATATTATTATATATTTAATATATCATTATATTTGTTTCAATTTCATATTCAACATAATTTCATGCAAACCACATGATTTTCACGTTATTGTTAAAAATGACAAAAATAACATATTACTACGCAGTCTTTTCTATTTTCATTGATTTTATAAAATATTATATTGATACTTAAATGTTTTTATTTTTAAATAATCCGTTTTAAAATATAAATGTCAATATTTTTTTAGAAATGTAAACATTCTTTGAGTATGCACATAGCACACGCTTATAGTGTATAGATTGTGTAAAAATTCATATGTGAAAAAATAATGTAATACATCTATAATAAACTTATTATGATAATTCTATTCTTGTTAAAATGATTTGATATTTTTAAATACTATTTTATACTTTAAGTGACAATAAATTTACATATATTTAGTAAAAATTTATTGAATATTAATTTTAATAAATTTCAATTTTACAATACAGAATATATATAACATAAAAATTAGATTTTATATTATAAGATTTTATTTTGTTTTAAAGATAAAAAAATACATTGTAAAGAAAATTACTTAAGGAAAATCAAGTATTAAATTTCAAAATTTAATTTTGTTTTTTTGATATATCAATAATTAATTTTAATTTTAATTTTGTAATTAGTTTTAAAAAATATAGAAAAATATCAATAAAGTTATTGAATAAGTAATTTATATTTCCATTTGAGAAATATAAATGAACATAAACTTATATTTTTTGATATTTAAAAAATATGGAATCCATGAATTACTAATAATATACTATTATTATATAAATATTTACTAACAAAAATTTCATAAAAGGAAATCAAATAAATGTTTCATAAATATATATTTGAAATATTATATTAATATCCTAACTATTGAAATAGCAATTGCGAACTAGTATCATGGATAGGTAAATATTATATTCAAATAAATTAGAGATATATGCGTTTGTATATATATCCCCAATATACAAAATGCTAAAAAAAAAGACTTTAAAGATTTATAGTATTTATTGTGAAAAATAAAAAATATTTAATTGGTGGATCTTTATAATTAATCGATTTTTATTATTTAAGAATATTCAATATCGAGTTTTTTTGCAATATATTAAATGTAAATAAAGAAATTGATTTAAAAATATATTAGTTAAAGATTTTCAATATAAAATTATTATTAATATTGACATCTTTAAATTAATGTACTAAATCAATTTCTATTTACATATATAGAGAAAATTCATATCAAATGTTTGTAAATAACAGTTGATTTTATATTGAAAAAATTGATTACAGGACTTATATTAATTTGTTATTTTTTTTTCTTGATGATTACTATAAACTTTTAAAATTTTAATAATTTTCATTATTTATAAGTCTTTTTTTTTAACATCTTGTTTCAAAGGATTAGAAAAAATTAATCATGAAAAAGCTTAATTGATAGAACATATAACTATTAACATAAGAAATGATTTTCATACACTTATCAGCTAAAGAATATACATCGTTTTATTTGCTGCGAGATCTAGAAACAGATTTCGATTTGGTCCTGCGCGGACTACGATCTCTAGAATCAGATCGCCGTTTATTACGAATTTTATCTTTATTATAATCATTTCTACTGTGAGAACGGCTACGAGATGATGATCGTGAATGCTTGCTTCTTGATCTTGACTTCGAACGTGAACGAGACCGTGATCTTGATTGAGATTTTGATCGTGAATAAGACCTGGAGTGGGATCTAAAATACATATTACATTAAAATCATGATTGTATTAAAATTGCCTATAATTTTGAATATTATTGCTACTTTATTTATGTAAATTTCTTACATTTTTTGATTATAAATATATTATAAAATATTTTTTACATATTTTAAAAAATTTATGAAACAATTGGGCTTGCAAAAATTGTGACGAGTACCCAGGAAAACTATAATAATTTACTTCATATTCACATAAAAATAACAATTATAAAAATATAGTATGATAGTTTGATTTTCATTATTTATAATATTTCCTATTTTTTTCTGTTGCTTAAATGTCAATATAATAAATATATTATTATATGCATGAAACATTAATAAATCTAAATTATCAAATATCATAAATATAATGTTATATTATTTTAAAAACAATTATATTTATAGGTTTCAAGATATAATTATTTTAATTATGTATCATTTTTTATATTCATATATCAGTTTGTAGACAACTATATAATATGCAATAATAATGTCAAGAAGAAGAGAACAGATGAACTTATACAGATGAAATTGCACAAATGTCAAATATGTGGACGAAGAGTGGCTAGATGAAATGACTCACAGTTTATCTTTCAGTGACCATTAGATCTATTATGATAATTTGGCAAAAAGAGTAAAACAAGTGAAGAATATCAGAGGTACCAGTAGTGCTGATGTGCAAAAACTTTCAGTTTAAGGTGATCTCAGTGGTCGTTAGAAGTATTGTAGTGTGCAGAACTAGCCACTCCATCGGCCATGTTTTCCTCTTTTGCTTGTAGAATGCAGAAAGAAACCCAAGGAACGTGGGTACTTTGTGCTGTAACTACGTAGTATCACAAAGTGAACCCAAGGCGAATCTCACGAGAATCTCAGTAGCAACACATTTCTCATGTGTATACTGTTCTGCTGGTTCTCCTATAAAAATGTTAGTATTACATCTGTATCTTTTTGATATTGAAACCTCTTCAGTTTAGAATATAAAACCTTCATATTATAAAATATTATTCTCTTTCACATAATATCATTTGTTTCATACTTCAAATTTAAAAATAATTTTAATTCTTTATATAATTTCTTTTGTTTATTGAAATCTATTTTACTAAATATTTATGTACAATATTCTGTTTAGAATAAATATAAATCTTATATAAACACATAATTACAAATTAATTTTATTGTACATTTAAGCATATATTTGTTAAATAAAAATCTATAACATATATATTTCTTGCTTACTTGTCTAATATTTTTTTGCATGCCATAGAATTTATATGAAATAAATGTATTCTATACTCACCTTTTCTTACGTGTATTTCTATGTCGTTGACAATTTCTAGCATAGTGGCCTCTTTCACCACATTCGTAACACCTATCTTCAGGATGAAACAATCTTCCTATACCTCTTCTGAAATAACTCCTATCTCTTAATCTTCTCCCATTAGATGGTTCCACACGAGCTCGTCTTCCACATATAGTTCTTCCATCAAGTCCTCTTATTGCATCTTCTGCATCTCTAGCATCTTCAAATTCCACAAAAGCAAATCCAGGTGGATTTCTAGCTACCCATACATTTCTTAAAGATCCATAGTAAGAGAAAGCATCTTCTAATTCTTGTTTTGTTGCACCACTTCCTAAGTCTCCTACATATACTTTGCAATCTGAAGGATATCTTGACATCTAAAAAAATATATTTAAATAATTTAATATATATCGAATATATATATAATGAACAAAATAGTTTTATTATTATTTAGTTAATATTTTAAAAATTAATTCATTTGTTTTCAATAATTTATCTATGGATATATATATTAAAAATATTAAAAAGTATATTAATAATAAAAATAATAAAAACATATAAATATATATATATATAATTTTTTTAAATATTTAATGTTTTTAAAAAAAATAAAATACAATATATTTGATAAAATTGTACCTTATTCATTGTTGGTTAATTTATCGAACAGGAACATATAACGATATAATAAATCACATTTTCAATTCTTCATTTTGAAGAAAAAATTGCACGTCAAGCACGTCAATTTTTTGTAGTTAGTATCTCATCGAAATGTAAGAGATGATACTTAAAGTCCAGTTTCTAACATAAAAATATAAATGTAACGATGAAAAGTATGGAATGAATTGATATAATTATATATTTTTAATATAATTTAAACAAAAATTTATATATATTAACATATTTTTTAAATAAATAAAAAAAATCATAAGAAAAGTTAATATTTTTCAATTAAATTTATGTATATAGAACATTGATAACAATATTTTAATAATGTAACTATTGGTAGAACTGAAATCGATTCTAACAAAGTTTTCGATTTAAATGAAATGAAGTTGTAAGTTATAAATTACGATTTATAAATTCATATATCGATGAAAAGTTGAAAACTGTAATCTTAAATATTATTTATTACAAAATATATACATACATATATATACAATATATATATATATATTATATTTATAGATTAATATGTAAAATATGAATGAACATTTTTAAAATGAAATCTCAAAATACATTTTATATCTAAAGAAAATATATGATTAAGATTATTAGATGAGACTCTAGATTTTCGGAATCTGATGTTACTTTAATTTAGAGATAAAAAAACTAAGAAAGAAAGAGATACAATTGCTATACCATCTATCGAGATATATATGTTAAGGTTACTTTTCACTATGATTGACATATGACACTAAGTATCATAATTCTTGTGTATGACAATGAAACATTGTATGTCCCGCTATATATTATAGTATTAAATTCAATACAATGATGAAAAAAATAAATGAAAATGTCATGATATTTAATATCATAATTAATATTGTAATCATAAAAATCACAATTTATTGTCATGTGAAAACATACCTTAAAAGTTTTAGGTGGCATAGCAATTGCATTGTGTTACTTCCTTTAGTTAATTTCTTTTAATACTTAAAAATGGCAGTTAAAAAAGTTCGATGCACGCATGCATCGTTGCAAATACCTATGCAACGTATGAAGCAAATAATTTCAATAAATGAAAAAGACAAAAAAGCAATTGTTATTGCACAAGAAATTAAATTTGCTCGATTACTTTCAAGTAATGATAAAATAATTCGAGATAGAGTATTAAAAAATTTAAGAAAGTGGTTAACAGTTCGTTCACAAAGTTCATTTAGTAAGATTTATATTTTTATTAATTAAAAATTTATCATTTTATTATTTAATTTAACTTTAATTTCTATTTAACTATTTATTTATTTATATTATTAATTTAAATATTATTTTTTCATAGCATTCACAGAAGCAGATTTTATGCGATTATGGAAAGGTTTATTTTACTGTATGTGGATGTCAGATAAACCTTTAATTCAGGAAGAACTGGCAGAATCTCTTAGTAAAATTGTCCATTGTTTTAAAACTAAAGATATAATACTACTTTATATATTATGTACATTAAGAACATTAGGGATTGAATGGTTTGGTATAGATCAATATAGGTTAGATAAATTTTGTATGGTAAATATTTATGGAATATTTTTCATATGTATTTATAAAATATATAGTGTTGCATTTTATAAAATTTTATTACTAAATATTTTTATTCAGTTAGTTCGAAGAATAATTCGACAAATTTTTCAAAAATGTAAAGAAAATTTATGGGATATTGAATGGATAAAAGGTTTTTCTGAAATACTTGAAAAATTATTAGTAGACCCACAAATATGTCAAGGTTTTAACATGCATATAACAGAAATATTTTTAGAAGAACTTTCAAAGGTAATTTTTAAAAATTATATTAAATATTTATTTATTATTAATATCTAATAATATTAATATTATATTATTTTAATTATAATATTATATTATTAATACATAATAAATTTTAATTTATGTAGATCAGTAATGGAAATGTACCAGAAGATGTTGTTACAGAACTTATTAAACCATTTATTTCATATTTTATACCTATGGATGATGAAAGACAAATTAGACATATTATGAGGCATATTTTCAGATATTTAATTTTTCAATCAGATATTGGTATAGATTATATGGAGAAATTTAAAGCTTGGAGAGATGTGAGTATTAATATTTTTATTATTTGAAACTTTTATTATATGTAATATATATAATATATAATTATAATAATTTTGTTTTACTTTTTAATATAATGATTATGGAAAATATTATTTTACTGAAGTTGTATTGTTATTTTAAAGCATTAGAATAGTGATGATTTGGAATGCTGAAATTTTTTCTTCATCTTAGTTTTAGATTTAATTCAAATCAGAAACAATTTAATCTCATCTATTTAATTTAAGTAGAGATCAATTTATTAATAAAAAAATAAAAATAAATATTTAGATAAATATTTAGATTTAGATATTAGATAAATGCAATTGGATAAAGCAATATAATTTGTTACAAAGTTTTTAATAATATATATTGTTATTTTTACATAGGCTGGTTTTCCTGCTGGTTCTATTGATATTATGGAAAAAATTGAACTATCAGATGATGAAATAGATGATAATATTACTGAAGTAAAAGAACAATTTCTTCAAAATCAAATAAATTGTGATGTAGAAAAACCACTAGATCCAAGAGCTGGTAGAATAGATGTTGATTTGCCTCAAATACCTTTTAATTCTGAAAAGATAGCTATATTGTTAAATAAATATAAATTTCATCCATCATCAACAACAAAATCACGTAGACAATTACGTCGTCTTATTAAAGAGTATGATAAATATACTATTGTTTATTAAAAAATATATTAAAAATATTAATAAATTTAATTAATAAATCTAAATTTATTAAAATTTTTTTGCAGATTTACAGAATTATCAGAAGGTAAAATGCCATTAGGTATTAAGGAAATAAAAATCTCAAAAATACAAAAGAAAAATATAGATACAAAATCGGCTGCAATACGTCTTTTAAAATTTGAGAATGAACTATACATGGATAAGTTACAAAAAGGACGCAAGAGAAAAAAAAACAAACAATTAATGCAAAATAATGAAAATAATAAATCTAGTGAAGAAGAATTAGAAAATATTAGTGATGAAAATAATAGTAAAAGTGAATCTACAGAAATAGATGAAAATGAAATTATAAAAAAAAAGAGAAAATTAAAACATAAATTAAATACTATTAATTATTTAACAGATACAAATTTACAAATATCAGATAAAAACAGTCTTAATATGAAAAAAACAAAATATAAAATAATAGAAAAGAATCAGAATCAAAATATTTATAAATCAAATTTAAAAAATAATTATAAAAGGAAGAATCATTTATTAATTGAAAATATACATGAAAATAAAAAAATAAAATTAAAAAAAAGTAAAAATACAACTGTAAAAACATTAAATATTATCACTCAAGCAAAGAGGAAAAAATCAACAAAATTAAAAAATACTGGGAAGTGGAATGTTTCTGATCATGTAGAGGCACCTATTTGTTCATTGAATAATAACACAAAATCATTTCAAAACAATTCAAAAATTGTTGATAATTCAGTTATAAATAATCATGAGCAAGAAAATATACTCAATAAAAAGCCAATATGGTTAATGCCTATACTAACAAAATTAAAAAATGAAAGAAATGTAAGTTCTGTTATATTTATTTCAGTTATTAATTGAAAAATATTAACTAAATTTTCAAGTTTCTTTTTTTCTTTAGTTTGCAAATTGTATAACTTATTTGAAATTGTTATGATTATTGATATCTTCATTATCTTTTTTATAATATATATATATTAATATATATTACATTCTGCATCTCATTTTATACAAGCTTAAATGTTTATAATTTAAAAAATAAATCTCAACTAACATTTTTGTACATTAACATTTTTATTACAGAATAAAAATTTGAAAGAACAACATAAAATAAGAACTACTACAAATTCCAAAAAACGAGTAAAAATTGCTCTTCAATGTAATACAGCTCAACATACATCTGAATATATTTCACAAATTCGGAAAAGCCCAGCTATACCTTTTGATGCAAATAAAAAACCATTAGCAGGTGTATTAAAAGCAAGTCCTATACCAAGTCCAATTAATCCATTTTATAAAAAAAGTATTCTATAAAATATTTAATATATTAATAAACGACTTAATAATTATTTGTTAATAAAACAAATAAAGATAGAATTGTATAAAATAAATATTAATTTTTAATTTTTAATTTTTATGATAACCTTTATTTTTAATTTTGATTCTTTGCAATTAATAAAAATATTTATATATATAAATAATATTATATATATAAATGTGTTTATAAAAAAAAATTCATAGTGTTATATAAATTTTATTTTAGAGATTAACACATTAAAGATTAACAATTAATCTAAATTCTAATGATTTATATTAATAAAAATTAAAAATTTTTAATAATACTTAAAATACAAACAATTAATTTTTAAAAAATTAAAAATAATATAAATGATATAATATATCAATATAAAATAAAATTAATTTTGATTTTGATTACTATATAATATACTATATTTTGTTTTTAATTACTATATAATGATAATTATATATTTTAATTATAAATTTATAAATAATAAGGAAAAAAATTTTATGTATAAGAACATAAGTTTAAATATATTTATTACATTTATATTTTATCTTTTTTCGTTATACTATACTAGTTTACACATTTATTTTATACATAGTTTATACATTTATACAATATTAAAATTTCATGTTTTTCACAACATAAAATATACTAGAATAAATCCGTGATTTTTATTTTTTTTTTTATAATTCATTTTTTTATAATATTAGTATAATAATTACATATACATATATATTTCAATGTCAATGTATAATAAATATTTAAATACACATTTTAAAAATAGTATGAGATATACTATAAAATAAATAGAAGTATAAAGTATTATATATTACAATATAAAAATGAAGCATGATGTTTTATAAATTAATTATTTGAAATGAAGAGTTAATATCAATTTATTTGTTTTCTTTATAATTCGAAATTGATGAAAAATATTTATAATAACAATGAAAATTTTATTATAGATGAAGATACTTTAAATAGATTTTTAAAATTCAAATACAATCTTATGTTTTTTGAATAATATTCATAAAAGTACACTAATACATATATTTTTTTGGCACATGAATTCACTTTTACTCATAACATTTCTATTACTATAGAAAAATAGAGTTTTAATTATTATTATAAAATCAAATACTTAAAAATTATATTCTACATATTATTCATACATTTATATTCATTATATTTTCATATAGTTCATATTAAAATTTAACAAGAATAATATTGAAATTTATAAAATTGCTTTTATAATATTAATTCAATTAATATAAAAAATAAAATATACATTTATTTTATGTATGTATTTAAGATGTAAGAAGATAATTGTTTAAAAAATTTTAAGTGCATAACTATCTCATACTTTATCTTGATCGAATTTTAAATTTTGTAAAATTTTAAAATTTTTTATATCTCTAATTTTATTTTATAATATATATGTACATTTGTACTTCGAAATATGAGATAATGAGGCACTGTGTCCATTGTTAGCTAGGTTGATTTTAATTATATATTTTTTTTTTAAAAAAGAATTAAAAAAACATAGCATTATTTAAATTAAAATAAAAATATTTCCCATGTTATGTGTATATATATTTAAATATAATATTGATTGTATCATAGATTAAATATTGCAAAATTATAACTCTTAATAATATTAATTTTTTGGAAAATTGTTAATTATTCCAAAATTACATCTATCATTCAAAATTGAATATATAATTATGTTTTCTATTATTTTTTTTATTAATTATATTATTAAAAGCAAAATAATTTTTTTTTTTAATTTATATTTATATAAATGATATTCAAAAAAAAAAATCATTATAATATTCATTCTAATATTTTTTAAAAACATTTATACATTATAATTTTAAAAATATAAAAACCATATTTATTATATTTAACTTAGAACTATTTTTTCTTAATATCAATTATTTTTGTTGAATTATATTATATTTATAATCTTTAATGATAATATTTAATGAATTAAATATTATTACATATCTAATTTAAAGACAATTTTATATATATTTCATATATTTCATATATAAAGTTTACATAAAGTATGATGATATTTTATAATTATAAAAAATATTTTTTCAGAAGATTATCATTTAATTTAATTATACGTAAATCTAATGACATTTTATTTAATATATAATTTAAAATGAATAAAACATTATATATAAATTAATATAAATTAAATAAATAAATTTATGTCACTTATTATATATCACTATATTTTGATATTCATGTTTGTTTATGAATGTTATATAAAAAAGAATATTTAAAAATTTATTAATATTTTATGATTATACTTGTAATAATAAACTATTTATTTTTGAATTTTTGAATTATGATCAATTATTGTATAAATAACATTTTTTCAATTTTTAA
>NW_006263372.1:1848703-1848971 GCF_000469605.1 Apis dorsata
AAATAAAAAAAATAAGAAATTGATTAAATAAATATTAATATATTATATATAATTATATAAATATGTAATTTAAAATATATTAATATATTAGATAAACACTACATAAATTAATATTAATAAAAATAATTTTTTTTAATTTATCAATTTTAATTTCAATTTTTTATAATTTACAAGTAATCAATCAAAGTATCAAAATATAAATAAAGTTATGACATAAAATAAATTATTGAAAATTATATGAAAATAGTCTGTAAATTTTATATTAATA
>NW_006263372.1:1849063-1852388 GCF_000469605.1 Apis dorsata
TAGTAATGAAACAATAAATTATATTTATATAATATATAATTAGAATTTTAAAATGTAAATTGTATATTTTATCCAATGATTAATTTATCTAAAAAAGAAATTAATTTTACTAAATATTAAAGCAATATTAAAGTAAATACATCTTATAATTCTATCATTCTTTTTATCTTATTTACTATAGATTTAGATTAGAATTGATATAATTTCAATATATATTTCAGTCAATAAAATTTTTTTTATGTCAATTCATTCAAATTAATTTTATGTTAAATTTATATACTATTTATAAGATAAATGTTCCCATATATATTGTTTTCTAGTTTAAATTGTCATTATGCAACTTAAAGTTTTCATATAAGTTTATAAAAATTATAAATTTTTATTAATCTTTAAAAATTAATTTCAATATATCAAATTTATAAATATATAAATGATATATGAATTGTTATGTATTTGTAATAAAAAATATAGAAATAAACAAACAAAACAATTCATACTGGAATTTACTTACATTAAGCAATTTCATATTTTATTAACTATATTTTTTTGTATGAAAATGCATTTTCCAACGCCAGTACCATCCCATTTCAAGTTGATTAAAACCAGTAGTAAAGAAAGATAAAGCAATAAAGAAAGCTGAATGTATTAAAGTCCATAATTGGAATACTGGTGAAATAATAAGTAAAAGTATGGTACATCCTGAAATTAAAAAAGAAAATAATATTTTTAATTGAAATTTTTAAAAAAGTGAAAATAAATATAATAAAATATTACCTGTTAAAATACTCCAGAAACTAAATGCAATATATAAAGGATGTAATTTTATTAAAGGCCAAATTTTAGCAGAAAAACCTTTTTTTTTATAAAATTGTTTTAAAATTTGTTCTTTGTTAAACCATCTTTCTTGTAACCATTGTCTTAATGTTAAATCATCTGTCGGCATATTCCATGAAGGTATTCGCTCAATATGAAAATGTACTTCATTTGGTAATTTTCCTTTCATTAAATCTAATTCAGATTGTGGAATATAATCAGGATATGCAATTGTTAAATCATAAACAGCATTGAGATACTTTGCTTGCTGAAGATGTCGAACTAAATAACTAAATCCCGTTGTTTTTGGATGCAAAATAAAAGAATATTGCGGTAAAACATGTTGCATGGCATATTTATTAGATTTTTCCTTGCTGCTTTTTGTCAAATCAGTACCTTCAGGAAATATAAGTAATTGAAAACGTCTATCAAGAGCTATTAAATAATCCAAAGTTTGTGACAATCGATTTTGATCTTCTTCCCAGCGACGAGTTATATAAAGGAAACCATTCATTTGCATTATCCATCCTGTTACACAATAATACTTTAAAATTTTTAACATTCATAAAATCAATATTATAAAAGAAAATGTTTTAATTTAAATATATTTTCATATAAAAATTATTATAGTTTATAGTTAATAGTTCAAAAACTATTTAAAACTACACAGAATATTATAATTATATTAATCATTATAATCTTTTCATTAAAAATTTAAATGAAATTTATTCAAATCCATTCATTCATTTTTTATTGAAAATAAAGCTATAAATAGAACAATGCTTTAAATAGAATTTATTTTATTTCAAATAAAATATTTTATTGTAAATACAAAATAGGCTCCAAGATATAAAATTAATCAATATAATCAATATAAAATTTTATTAATAAAATTGTATATCTGATTACAGGAAATTTAAAAGACAATTTGAGATTAATATATTAATATTAAATATAAATTAATACTCAAAAAATGTTAAACAAAAATATGTAAAAAATTTCATTTAAAAAATAGATCAATTTTCAAAAAGATATTTACATAAAATTCACATAATAAAATACTTTTCTTAAAAAAAATATTAATTTTTAAAATAATTTTTAAATTCTCACAATAATTATTGCATAAAAAGATTATAATAGAATATTTTATATGTAATTATTAAAATTATATAATATAGATTGTTAATATATTAAAGAACCATTTTTAAAGAGCTGATTTTAAAGACCAAAATAAATAATTGATATACAAAAATATCAGTTAAAATTTATTTATTAAATTATAAGCAATTGTAGTGTTATAAATAATTGTAAACCATTATTTTAAATGGAAATAAAGTAAAATTATTCTATCTTTTATTTTATTTCATTTTATTTCTATCGCGCTTTGTTCTTGTCTCATCATCGATTAAACTATTTATAATTTAATAATTACATAATTAAATAAATTTCAATTGACATTTTTTTATATCAATACAATATATTTTACACAAATTATTTTATATAAAATATTTATATTTGTTTTTGCTTTTAGAATTGATCTTTCAAATTCGTTATCTTATGAATATATTAACATTATATATATATATAAACATATAAAATATTTCATGTTAATATATTTTACCTGGTCCTGGAATATGTCGTATAGGATCCTTCAAAACAAATTTTAATCTATGAGTTGCTACACTAGGTAAACATGCTTGATACATTGCAGCCCATAAAAAATTCCAATCTACTCGTGTTCTATGATTCATTACAAGAACAGCAGATTCATTTGGAGATATATGATCTCCCGACACAAAAATTTTCACACCAAATACTTTTAAAAGAGCCTAGAATATATAAAGAATGATTTATATGAATAATATATAATTATAATTCATTTATATAATAACTGTATAATTTATATATAAGAAAAATATAATCTTGTAAAAAAAAGAAAAAAAAAGAAATTCGTTTTGCTTACTGTAGAATAAAGCTCCCAACAAGAAAGTAACAGATCACCACATTTTCGAAACTTTGGAGGACTAAAGAATAATAGTGGTAACATAGGGCAAGCAATAAATAAAAAGCCAGCCACTATACTACCATACCATAGTACACAGTACAAAGTACCTCGTAAAAGTCCACGCATTTCAAATTGTATCTTAAATAATTAAAGAAAAATATAATAAAATTATTTGATATATATATATATATATATANAAAAATAATATCATACAATAAAAAAAATAAAAGATAAAAGAAATTTTTGTTAATAATAAAATATTTCTCAATTTATATATATAATAAAATTAAATTTATATTTTTAAATAATAATTAAAAAAATAGAAATAACAAAAACTTAATTGAGATAAATAATATTAGAAATGTCAAAAATTTTAAATATATAATTATATTTTTAAAATAACAAAGCAAACTTACCTTGTCATGTGTATGTTCTGAATCAAATATTTCTTTTTAAGTATTCAATGTTAACTATTTCTTTCTGAAATGTTTTCTTTGGCTTCCCTTC
>NW_006263372.1:1852469-1855775 GCF_000469605.1 Apis dorsata
TACTAGAAAGGCTTCCTCTGTTTCACCCCTTTTACCCCATTCTCTCCATCCAGTATCTACTGAGTTCTGGGATGCTGTGTTGGACCATTATTGATTTGTTAAAATAAGGGGAAAGTTCATAGTTGTCTACAAAAATTTTCTCCTACAATTTTTTTATAAATACTATAACAATAAAATAAAATCTATAAATATTATAAAAATAAAAACTATATACATATATTGTAAAAAATTATCTATTTTTAATTTTTTTATTATTGTTTAATAATTTTAATTTTACATTAAAATTTTTTTTATTAATATAAATATATTTAATTATATAATTTAATATGTATAAAAAAATAAAGTATGATAATTATTAATTAATCTTATCTTTTAATATGTTTTGACTAAGCTAGAAAAATTAATCACTATTATAAAAATTATCATAAAATGCAGAGATAAAAAGCGATATAAATAATAAAAGTGTACTTTAATTACAGTTTCAAAAGATACATCAAATAGAGAATATTTCTATTGAAATAAAAATATTTAGGGAGATGAATCACTCAAAAGTCTATAATTAAATTACAATTTAATTATACAAAAATGTATTAATTTGTGTATAAGTTTTACTTATAGAAATTGTATACAGTGAATATAT
The DNA here is from genome assembly GCF_000469605.1 of Apis dorsata. Lineage (NCBI taxonomy): Eukaryota > Metazoa > Arthropoda > Insecta > Hymenoptera > Apidae > Apis > Apis dorsata. The sequence goes on from NW_006263372.1 coordinate 1,853,110, forward strand.
ATCAATAATAAGTTCTATAAATTCTTGTAAGAAAATAACTAAATCCAGAAACCTATAAATATATACATATATCATTCTCTCTCTATATATATATATTGTTCTAAATATTCTAAATATAACTTGTTAAATTGTACTATAAATTGTAATGTAAATAAAGTGCATATTCCTAAATCTGCATTGATGGGCAAATCTTTTGAAGATCTTTATAAATCACTTCTTTCATAAAATCTCAATTAAAATAATAAACTTACAATACCTGTAGATAAAATGTTTTGCATAAATTTTTAGTACCTATTATTCCATATAAGTGATTATAAACTATTTGATGTTAACGTTTAGATTAAGCCGTAATATAGTTGCTTTTATCTGTATATAGATGTGGAAATAGCATAACTATTAAATATGAATTGAATGTACAAATATATTATTTTTTGCTATAAATTATATTTTGAATATTTGTTTAAAAGTTTACTTGCTTCTGTATGCACTTTTTCATCATCAACTGTTAATATTGGTTTTTCTAAAATTTTTTTTAATGAATCAATTGCATATGAATATTTGTTTAAAGCAATATAACATTTACTAATATATAATTGAGTATGTGGATTTTTATCTTCAAGTTTTATTGCAGTTTTAAAACAATCAAGTGCTTCTTCATATGAGGCACTTGGAATTTCAGCAAATAATGTTGTTGCTACCTATAAAAAAATATAAAGAAAATTTAAACTATTTAAATTAATTTAAATTCACTCATTTAATTATAAATTATAATTTTGCATGAAATAATATTTTGTTATATTAAAATTGATTAATATATTAAAGTAAAACTTAAACCTTTTTCTCAATCCAACTTAAATTAGCAATTTCATATTTAAATCTTCCTAGAAGATAATGTAATTCAGAGTCATCTGAACACATTTCTAAAGCCATTATTATATAATTTTTGAAAATAACACCATTTTTTATTTGATCTGCCATTGATAAATAATCTCCATTTAATCCTATGAGAATAGCATACCATTTATACAAATCAGGATTTCGATTTTCAATAATTCTCTCACATTCTTGGATTCCTATCAAATATAATTTATTCTTATTATAAAATAATAAAAATATAAAAAAATATTTTATAAATACCTTCAAGAATAATTATTCTTCTAAAATTTTTATCAGTCTGTGCTTCTGCATGATAATAACTAGCTCTTGCAAATCTCCATATTACTTCTACATTGTCTTGATGGGAATTTATCAATGTTTTCAATGTGTAGTAAGTCTTGACATCAAATTCATTGTTTACTTGTTCATCAATCTCCTTAAGTATTATATCCAGCTGGTTCAGTTCCTCTGAGATCCTATATTACTGAACATATAATCTCTTCCTTTTACATTTTTAAAATAACTTTATTTGCCAAAATTCTAACTTTCCAAATTAATATAAATAATCATGCTTAAATCATGAATTAAACAGTATAATTTGAATATTCTTAAGATGTTTCTTCAGGAAGTAGATTCACATTTTTACTAGAATAAATTATAAATCCTCATACGTGTACTCATATAAATTTAATATACTTACATTACATATATTTATATAATTATACTAACCTTAAATCATTATCGCTAACAACACTTTCACCATCAGAACAATCATAGAATTCATCATCTCCAATATCAATATCTGTATCATTATCTATTACAGTATATGTACTATCATTAGAACTAAATTTTCTTGAAATTTTTTTTTTCTTTTTTTGTCTTAATTGTAATCTTAAATAAAATAACAATATATAACAGAATAATTATTAATTTTATAAAATTATATATAAACTAAAAAAGATACTTATATCAATATTTTATATGAAATTATATAGTTACCTTAATGCTTCTAATTCTGATTGTAACTCATCAATTTTTTTATTAGCAGCATCTAAATCAGAAATTGTTGTACTATACTGTTGATTTGCCAAAATTTTACGATAAATAAAAATACTAGCTGCACTTATTACACCAACGGTTACACCGATGGCGGCAGCAATTAAATTATTATGCATTATGCTATAAATATAATATATGTAAAATAGTTTTTATTTTATTAAATAAATATATATGTACGAATAAAAAAGTTATAATACCGTTACTTTTTGTATCTTTTATTATAAATTGTATTGAAGAATAATCAATTCTCATCAATTCTCTATATTTATCATTCATTAATACACTTCCATAAAACAAACATTTTATTATCTTAATAAAAAAACAATATTTTCGTTTAATTTATGAATATAAAAACATTTCTTTACAAAATATTAATTACACTTCAAAGAAACGACATTGTACACCGGCAGGTTAATATGCTAGCAAGTAACTGATATGTATATACTATATTAAATATAGTTTCCATTATAAATTCGACTTTATTATTTAACCGTTACTAATGACATAACATTTTTTTATATGTAAGTTCAAAATATAAAATGATTAAAACTGAAATCAAATCGTGAACAATTTACGATGGTATGTGATTATTCTATATATATATATTATATATATATATATATATATATATATAAAATATATATTCTACATATTCATAATATTATATATGTATATCTATATAGATATATGTAAATATTAATACATAATGCTTTATTCATATGATTGTATAT
>NW_006263372.1:1856139-1869764 GCF_000469605.1 Apis dorsata
TAAATTAATCAATTTTAAAAATAATTAAAAAAAAACAAATTATTTAAATTATTTAAATTTAAAATTATATAATAATATATACATTTTATTTTTTTATATATATTTCACATATAATAATTATGTTTGAGTAGCTTTAATATAACTAAATAATGTCATGTAATTATTGTGATTTATTATAATATGATATCATATAATAATTTTAATCTTTAAGTAGTATAATATAAAAAGAAAAAAATATATATTTTGATTACAATATATGTTTTTATATCTACATATATATAGTTGATATATTTAATTGGAATATATCATTTAAAAAGAATTTTAAAAAGAATTAGATTAGTTTATTAAAAAGAACTATACAATTATGCATACAAAAGAATTAAATTTGTCTAAAGATTTATCACAAAATTATCACTTCTTAATTTAATTACACTCACTTATTTTTTAATATTATTTAATAAAAATATATTATTGAAATAATTAAATATTGTAAAATTACTAAATAAAATTTTTATAATATTTTTTAATTTCAATTTTTAATACTTAGGATAAAAAGAATAAATTCAAAATTATATAAAGAATATTTTAAAATATTTTAAAATTATTTACATACAATATTCATATATAGTTAAAATAATATATATTATTATAACTAATAAAATGATTACATATGTGATTAGATTTTAAATTGTAAGAATAAATAAAGTATTTTTTTTATTCTAAAAAAAATGTTTAATATATAAATGTATCATTATATATTTATATATATATTTAATGGATAAATATCTAAAATTGAATAAATCTTAATTATATATTCTAATAACTTTGGCATTGTGTGTGTATGTGTGTGTTTGATATTAAATATTGTATTGAAATGTTAAATTTAAGATTTTTTCACTAAAAAAAATGTACATGCTTTACTATTGATATTTTAATTTTAATTTAGATATCTCATTTAATAACTGCACTATTAATTCAGAGATCTTTTCCTATGTATCTATTATGTGCTTTATTTCTTAAAACTTGTTATAATATTTATCTCTGAAATAGTGAATATTATTGTCATGCTACCAAATTATGTGTTGTAGATAAAGCTTCTTAAAAATTTATCATTACATAACATTCAAAAGTGCATCATTATTAAAATTTCTAAAAACTGATAAATTTATAATATTATAAAGTGAACACATTTACATATATAATAATATATGTAAATATTTTTTATGTATAATACGAATGAAATATATCAACAAAATTTAAATACAAATTTAAATACAAATTTGATAAAATAAATTTTAAAACATAACTATAATAGATATACTTTAAATTTTTAACATCAATAAAAAAAAAGTATAATAATATATTACATTTCAAATGTAATTTTATATATGAAGATTATACATAAGATTTATATAACATATAAAATATATGTTTCTTTTATTTATGAAACAAACAAAATGATATAAAATAGAATGTAAAATGATATAATTAAAATATGTTAGAAAAATTTGTATATATAATAAAATTAAAGAAAAAAATTCTAAAGCACAATATAATTATCACTAAAATAGTATATTATAATGCATTAAATATTAATAAAAAAATGTTTTCTTTATTTTAATGATAAATTTGATTATATAATACGAAAAGATAATTATTTTTTGTTTCTATTAATAAAATAAAAAAGATACAATTAATACCATTTTGTTTGTTTTACATAATAATTTTAGTTGATACAATCAATACAATTTTTTGTTTTATTTAAAATAAACTTTCAGCATATATGACGAGTTTCACTGTTCATAATAAAATAAAAGATTAACATTTAAGAAAAAAGAAATATTTAATACAATTATATCAAACATGACATCAGTTCAATGTATGTCCTGTTTAACTAGAAATGCTTAAATGTAGCAAATACAATAAAATGTAGCAAAATACAAATAATATGAAAAAATATTTCAGATAAAAATTGTATAAAAAAATGTATTATATTATGCAATATTAATTTTTGTATATATTGATATATAGATATATTTATATAGATATATATATATTTTCTATATATTTGTAAAAATAATAAACTTAATTTTTTAGACAAATTATATATTTTTTAATGTATTAATCGATTATTTTTCTATGAAAAAATATTAATTCATTTATTGAAAAATTTAATGATGATTTTGTTATATTATATTTAATTTAATATTTAATTTACTGATGATATTGAACTTGAAGTTTATAAATTTTATCATGTATGAAATATAAGGATTTTTTACATATTTCAAGTTAAAATATCTACTAAATTAAAATTTTTCGATTTTTTAATTTAATTATAATATAATTTAATATTTTTTTATAGAAAATAATAATATAGAAAATAAGCTATATCAATTATAATCCAAATTATATAGATTTATTTAAAAAATTAAAATTAATTTTCATACAATTTTTACATATTTAAACTATTTATACTATATAATATAAATACATGTAAGAAAATAAAATATATTTTCTTATCAACAACTTTTATCAGAAACATTTTTTTCGTATTTTTTGTATTTTTTCATAGTTTCAAACATTTCCAATTAAAAAAAACATATTATATTTATATGTAATATATACATAACAAATGTTCAACATTGTTCAATGTGGATGAATCATATTACCATAACTCAGTTATTTAAATATGTTACAAAACATTTGAAAAATAATTCACTGTTATTAATAAAAAAACATATATGTTATAAAATGTACAAAATATAACATAAAATTGTAATTTGGTATTAATATTAATTTTTAAAAACAAGAAAAGAAAATTATATTAATGTATAATATAATGAATTTATAAACTTTACATTATAAACTATCTTAGACTATTGTAATAATAATGAATTTTTAAAGTTAATTAATTTTTTAATTTTAATTTTTTAAAGTTAAATGTAATTTTATATTATAATATTATTTTCTTCTTTTTTATTGAAAAATAAATAAAAATAATAATTTTTCAATAATATAAGATATCTCATATAATACAGATTTTTGATAATATAATGTTCAATATTTATAATAATTTCAATAAATATTTCACATTAATTATATTTATAATGTGTCTAATGTATATTTATCATTTTAATAAAAAAAATACACAGAAAATTTGATAAAAAATTTGATAAAAATTTTGATAAAAAATAATAGAAATAAGATAAAATTATTTAAATAATTATTATTAATTATATTTAATAATTATTAATTAATTATATTATACTGTATATAAATGAGTTATCTTATAAAATATGTAAAATTACATTTGAGTTTTTGTGAAACTCGACTATATTAATCTTAAATTAGAGCGGTATAAAATGATTATGTAGAATCTATAACATTATTGTATCGTTTTTCTTATTATCACAGATTGTTTTGGTGGTAGGCCTACTTCCAATATTAAGTTAAGTTACTGGCCTACTATGGACTAGTAAATTTTAGTATTTCAGTATCTAATTGATTTAATTCTAAATGTACTAACCAACATCATGTTTCTAGTGCTGGAAAAAGTCTTGTTAGCACAAAATAAGCTACATCATAATTACTCCAATATGTTGTATGTGCTGCTAATGTGTAAAAATAATTTCTTCCTAAACTTGCTCGAAGTACATAATCCAATCGTTGTGTTAATTCTAATAATAAAGAAAAATATTATATTATATATTTCATTATGTAATTTTTATTACTAGTATATAAATTAAAAATTAATATAACATCTTTACCTTGTCCTGGTTGAATAGGTGTAGAAACACCTTCTTTAACATTCCAACCCGCTCGGACTAAACCCCAGAGACTCCAACCTTTATCTGGTGTGCGATTAGATATATCTACTGAATTATCTTCTCTTTCATCATTATCTATTATTAAATATTATTAAATATTATTAAATATTTAAAATAATGTAGATATTATACTTTTATTTTCTCCAAAAATTTTAAAAATAATTTTAAAATTTTAAAAAACTAATATAATATAAAAAATAATATAAAAAAATACCTGTAGGAGAAAAATTTTGGTCAGGATTGTTTATTGTTGGAGGTGATTGTTCTATTTGTTGACCATCAACTCCTCCATATGATGGAATAAGAACAGGTTCAATTTTGCTGTATTCCCTTTCGAGAAGTGGTTCCATTCTATAAGCTACAGGATCAGACCAGTGAAATATATTATAAAATCTTTTGCATAAATCTTGAGGCATCACATCAGTTTTGTTGGATAGGGAAGGTGTACGTAATGCAAGAAATACTGATAATGGAGAACCCAAACAAAATAAATTTTCTATCTGAAATTATAAAATATTTAATTTTTATAATATTTTTTTATTAGATCATATCAATTCATTCTTTATTATTCAGAATATTATAAAACAATGTATGTTTAGTGACACTTACTGGAAATTGTAATCGTTGTTTTAAAACTTCTTGTGTTTCTGGAGATGGAGGTCTTGTATCTGGACCCATCCAACCTGTGACAATATCATAAACAATTACACATCCCAATGAATGTGCTAGAATTGAAACTTTTCCTTTCCAACCTGGGTGACGACTAGCAAACATTAAATATAATCTATTTAATTCTTTTTGTAATCCAGCTCTTACTTCCCCTCCATAAAGAGGACTTGTATAATAAAGAATATCCATTGCTGACGTGTTTAATAAATGTCGTATGCTTACTACACTAAAAGGTGTGATAGCTTCTACTATACCTAAAAATTTTGATTATATAATTTTATAAAAGATATAAAATTTATTTATTAGTCAAAAACAAATAAATGTTACAAGATAATTGTATAATTTATTTATATATAATAATTTCTTACCACCATCAAGTTTTAATGAAGATCGCCATTCAACAGGAAAAAATTCTACTCTATAATTTGAATTGGGAAAGTATTTTTGTTTTAACCAATCTACACAATCTCTAAATCTGTTATAAATATCAAATGCAATAAATTAATTTTTGAAAATTTTCATATATTTATATTAAATACTATATATATTACATACAATGTTGTATTACGAATGATTTTTCCAGTATCTCTTTTTTGACCAATTCCATGAACTACAAATATTATATGATCAATATCATGAGGTTTATCTTCCTTTACAGCAAGAATTTTATATCCTCTTTTTAATTGATATCCTGTTGCTACAATATTCATTATAAATAATGTAATGATAATTATTATACAGACATACTTTTAAAATACTTACTTTTTGCAAAACCCAGTTTTGATGTTACACTACGCATTAATTTACTATGTCTATATTCACTATATAATACCACATCATTTATACTATGCCAATCAACATGAAATTCAGGAAAATTTTCAGTATGTAATACTAAAATAAAAGAAATTCATAATTATATCATGAAAAATAAAAAATAAAAATAAAATTAAAAAAAAATTTATACTTTTATAAGAGTGAGGTGTATCATATGTTGAAGTAGCTTGATCAGAAAGTTGCTTTTGAAAAAGATTAAGATGAACTTCTTCTATAATTTTAGATTGTTCTGTTTCTAAAGGTAGCCAACTACCATCATAATACCAAGTTCCTCTCATAATTTCCCATTCTTCACCTTCAAATAAAATTAATAATTATATTTATTTAAACAAAATTATATATAATATTATTTATTATTATATAATAAATTATAAATATTTTTAATTTAATTTAAAAGTAAAAAAATTAAAATATTAAAATACTCAATGAAATTTTCTATATGAAATATGTTATATATATTCTATATATAAAAATTGAAACAAATATTGAAATAATAAAATATATAATATTCTATAATATTCTATATATATATTCTATATATCTATGGTGTTTCAGTCATATTAATCATGGTTAAATATAATAGGCCACAATAAACTCAAGGACAAATCAATCAGTTTCTATAGTGGACATAATGCTCTCATAAAAAAATCATTAGTTAAATTAAATAAATCACATACAATTACAAAGAAATTTGTAATTCATTTAGTAAATAAAAAAATATTTTTAATTAATTTATATTCATTTTTATTTTATTAAATCATATTTAATAAAATTATGAAATTGAAATTGAATAAAATATATACCTGGACAATATATAGAAACACATTTCATCTTATCTAGTTCCACATCGTACATTCCTCCTCTAACTACAATTTTTTCAATAGGAAGTGCATTATTAGTTACATCACTATCTTTATTAAACAAATGTTGATAACTTTGCCAAGCATTTTCAATTCTTAAACTATCATATCCACAAAATTCTACCCATCTCTTATCTACACCATCTCTATAAAACCATCGTATTTGTTCTGCTGTTAAAGGTTCTGCATATGTTAATTCATTTGTTATATTCTGTGATTCTTCCTTTGTATTTGATTGTATGATTGTTTCTATAACTCCTTCAAATATTAAAATTTGAGATTAAGATAAAATAATATATATAATTTTTGTATAAAATTTTGATTAAAAATATTATAATTATAATATATTTTTAATTTTATTTGATTTAATATTTATTTTTGATTTTAAATAAAAATGCAATAAATAATAATAAAATAAAATAAAAGATTTAATATTATTTAACATAATGTACACTACATTAAAGTTACATAAATTAATGAAATTTTCCAATGATTGATATTGATAATCATAAATATTTTATATTCAATAATTACATAGTTCTATTAAATTATTTTTGATTTGATGCAATAAATATTACGTATTTAAATAATTTAAGCACGTCAATTATTTTTTAAAATATATTATACAATAAATATTTTTTTAGAAGTTACATGAATTTATGAACTAAATAATATTTAAATTAATAATAATTTTATAAATCAGTTTCGAACAGTATTGATAATTTTACCTTCACAACTTTGAAATTCCAGTGTTGTTTCACTGAAGGGATCAACTTCAATTTTACCGTCAGACATCCTGTCACTTATGCAATTATCACAGAATATTTTTTAAATCATGTGATTATAATAATTTGCAATATTTTATTTCATGTAAATTCTTCGTAATATCTAATGTATACAAAAAATAACAATTTTTATTAAAATTAATGTTAAACACTATTGAACATTTTAAAAGATAAAAATAGAATTATAATATAGTATGCATTTCATCAATGCAAAATATTTCTTATTATTGTTTATAAAAAAATAATTGAAATGATATTATTATTGGTTAAAAAAGAAAAAAATCTCATTCACAACTGAATATAACGTTAAAAGTTAATTGACGAACTAGCAATCGTCTTCTGCAGTACTTGAACGTTATCTAAATACTGATTTCCTTCAACAAATGCATTCGTTCATGATTCATTTACCTTATATATATACATATAAAATTCTTATTCTTGTATCTCGACGAAACTACTGCATTTAATAGCAGATAGCTGATACATGAACGCAATGCGTAAAACAAGAAGAATGCGATATATACAATTTATGTGTTTTTATACTATTATATAAAAATTATGTATACATGTAAATATATACTAACTATATTAATGAGTGATTAAATATAATGTTATGATAATATCATTTCAAGCATTTAAAAATAAAAAATATATAAATACTATATTATACTGCTTATATGTATAGTATATTACATACGTATATAACTTTGTAAAATTAACTTAGATATAACAGAAAAAAATAAATAAAATTTATATAAATGTAATATTTATTATGTAAAATGTTATTAATAATATAATCAAATATAATTAATTGTAATTATATATAATTTACTTAATGATGAATTTGTAATAATTTGTAACAATTTTTTTTAAGTTCGATCGGTAATTTCATTTTTACAAAAATTAATTTTTTTTGCTTTATTCAAAATTCAAATTATTCATAAATAAAATATAAATAAAAATAAAAAATATAATTTATATATAGTATTAATTTTTTAAATAATTTTTTCATATATTATAAAATAAAATTTATTTTGTAAATAAAAGGACATGTGTCAGTTAATAACAGAAAAAAAAACTGAAAATAATTATTTTAACATTGAAAACTAATACATAAATATTAATTAATTATTTTATTCACATCTAAAATTATTTTGATATAAAAATACACAATACAAGTTCTTTTAAATGTTCAATATTTATAGCTTTTGTTAATGAAATGATTAAAAATTTATTAAGAATATATTTTAATGAATATTTACATTTATCTGAAAATAATACAAATTTAAAAAAAAAAATTATTTTATCATTATGTACATATAGTATATATGTAAAATAAAAAATATATCTAAAAATATGCTTAAAAATAATTATTATTATACCTAAAATCAATATTTAATAAATTGCTGTATAATACATGAATATAATAGTACAGTTTCTTTATATATTTATTATATATTTATTATTACAAACAGTAATATGTCTTTACTTAAAGATAATTTATCTTATAAAGCATATATCTATTTTTATTTATTAATTATTTGCCATGTCCTGCAGCTCGACGTAATAAAACATATATTTTTTCTTTAATCCAATCTTTGTTATATGGGGCATATGTATTTGTAGATTTTTGGTAAACAAGGCATGATAAATCTGTAAGTTGATCAACAAAATCAAATAATTGACTGATATCATATGTTATAGTTGGTGTATTTGGATTTCGCCTCTTTAAATGTTCTTCATAAATCTTGCATACACCTACAAAAAAAATCAAATTTTTTTTATCTTTCTCAATTTACATTATATACATACTTTATTTTTAAAAATTGTTTAAACTTTAATATTCAAATTTTAAATACTTTTACCTTCCATACATTCATTAACACTTTCATAATCTGAATATGTTCTTGTTTCAGGTCTATTACCTGGTTGAACAAGCAATATTGTATGAGACTACAACAATAATAAGAATACATATTATAATTTAATTATTTTTATATATATAAAACAAATAAAAATATTTATAGCTAATTAATTTTTATTTATAAATATTTATAATTAGATTATTTTTTTGTATTTATTCATTAATAATATAGAATTTAAAAAAAACATTGTTTTAAAAGTGTTTATTTTATAAAAATATTATTGTAACATTAAAATAAATGTTTTTACATTTGATGTTAACATGTTTTTATATTTTCATACATATTTATATTATAATCATGACAATAACAATAGCATAATATCTAAAATCATAAACTCTATAACTATCAATTCATTAAAATATATTTCCATTATTAAAAAAATATAAATAAATATATAATATAATGAATAATAATAATAATAACAAATATTAAATAAACAAATATTAAATGTCCATCAAGATTTAAAGTAGTCAAAACAAAAGTCGATTACCATTTTTGCTCCTGGAATAAAAACAATCCACCAAATTAGTGGAGTCAACTTCTTTTGCAATTTTTATTACTTTGTCTACAATAATAAAAAAATGAAACGTTGAAACTTCTTCGAAAAGCAACCTAAAAATTTAGACTCCAGAGTTTTCGATGATTGCACTCAATTCAGTTAGAACATAGGTACTACATGATACATTGTTCCGTCGTTCCTTATGTATTCCGTAGTTCAATTTAGTTTTATATATTTAACATATTCATAAACAATTAATAATAAATTTAAAAATTATTATCTATTAATAATTATAATAAAATAAAATATATAAAATTTCAAAAAAAAAAATAAAGTTTTAATATCATTAAATATAATCATAATTATTGTAATTAAATTTAATCACATATTTAATTATGATAAATATATTATATTAAAAATATTAATTGCAAAACTATTTATTAAGTTAAATAAAAAAAGATTTCAATTTATTTAGCAAAATTATTATGCTTTATTACTTTTTTTATCGATTAAAATAAAAGAAAAAAATTTTACTAATAAATACAGAAATAAACAATTATCTTTATTTAATTAAATTTATATTAAATTCTCTTTATAATCGATAAAATTCAATAATAGCATTAATAATAAATTATATTTTTAAAATAAAGAAATTAATACATATATATTTAAAAATAATAAAATTAAAATAAACTATTTTTTTAAAGTTATTTTTTAAACATCATTTTCATGAAAATATCATAAAGTATAATTGAAAAAGACAATTGAAAAACAGCCTAAACATAAGAGAGTTAACATATGAATGAATGCAGTTTATAAATCGTTGATCATAGAAACGTATTTGGATTTGTGATTAGCAGCGCGGTTTTCTTAAATTAAAAAAAAAAAAAAAATGAAACCAAAACTACAATTAACATCTGAAGTAGCATGGACTAAATTGCAACAATATTTTTCCACAAATGGTTCAAAAATCAAAATATATGATCTTTTTCAACAAGATCCAAAACGCTTTGAAAATTTTAGGTAAGTTTTATTTGTCCTTGACATATGACCTTGATATGACCTTTCGAAAAATTTGAATAAACGCTCAAATAAAATTATCGCCTATAAATTTATTATGAAAATATTTTTCTTGCATTTTTTTTTATAAAATTAAAATGAATATTTTTATTATTTTAATTTTTGTAAATTTTGTAAATTTTTTCTTTATTTGATTTTATGCATATATATATATAGATATATATTTAAAGTATAAATTAAATTAATACAAAGAAATATATTTTGTATCAGAATGAGAAAAAAAATAACTTTATTATGATGAAATTAAAAAATTTAATTTAAAAAGTATTTTATTAATATTTAATATATTAATTATTATTAGCTTAGAAATTTCTACTCCTGAAGATGGACCAATTTTACTTGATTATTCTAAAAATCGTCTTACTAAAGAAGCATTGCAATTACTATTGGAATTGGTATGTATTAAAATTATTAAAATTATGTAATTATAAAAATTTATATAAATATAATATATTTTAATATATTTTGTCAAATTTTATTAATTTTAAGGCAAAAGCACGTGAAATAGAAGCTGCAAGAGATGCTATGTTTAAAGGAGAAAAAATTAATTTTACAGAAAATAGAGCAGTTTTACATATTGCTTTACGTAATAGACTTAATAAACCGATATTGGTTGATAATAAAGATGTAATGCCAGATGTGAATGCTGTATTGAATCATATGAAACAATTTACTAATGAAGTAAAATTAATATATATAATTATTACTTTTTTTATTTTATTTTTAATTTTTAGAAATAATTTTTCATGTAATATTTATTTTTCTTATGTTATAGATTCTTTCAAAACAATGGAAAGGTTTTACTGGTAAACCAATTGAAGATGTTGTTAATATTGGAATTGGTGGTTCAGATTTGGTATATATTATATAAATTATTGTCTTTTTATTTCAAATATAAATAGATTCTGTTTTCATTAAAATATAATTGTAATTATATAGGGTCCTTTAATGGTAACTGAAGCATTAAAGGCATTTCATATTGGACCACGTGTTCATTTTGTTAGTAATATAGATGGAACTCACATAGCTGAAACTTTAAAAAAATTGAATCCAGAAACAACTCTTTTTATAATAGCATCAAAAACATTTACTACTCAAGAAACAATTACAAATGCTATTTCTGCTAAAATCTGGCTTTTAGAAACTTTAAAAAATGTAAGTAAAAAATAAAATAAAAAATAAAAAAAATGTAAGTAAAAAATAGGAAATACAATTTCACAAATTATATTTCATAAATTTTTTATAGCCTACAGCAGTTGCACAGCATTTTGTTGCATTGTCTACTAATAATCAAAAAGTAAAAGAATTTGGTATTGATGAGAAAAATATGTTTGGATTTTGGGATTGGGTTGGAGGACGTTATTCATTATGGTCTGCTATTGGTTTATCAATTTGTTTGTCTATTGGATTTGAAAACTTTGAAAAATTATTAAGTGGAGCACACTTTATGGATCAACATTTTTGTACTGCTCCATTAGAAAAAAATGTAAATACTTAATTCTTACTTATAATTAGATTTTTAGCTTAGTTAAGTGAAATATTAAAATATTGAATTATTATATATTTAACAAAACATTGTACATATATATTCAATGAAATATATCATATATTCATATCACACATTATTTTATAGGCATCAATTATATTAGCTTTGCTTGGAATATGGTATCATAATTTCTATAAAACTGAAACACATGCATTATTACCATATGATCAATATTTACATAGATTTGCTGCTTATTTCCAACAAGGAGATATGGAAAGTAATGGAAAATATGTTACACGAGAAGGAAAAGTTGTGAATTATACTACTGGTAAATATTTTACGTATTCTATTGTATATCTAGAAAAAAAAAATGTATGAAAAAAAAAATAAATAAATGTCTTAAGGTCCAATTGTGTGGGGAGAACCAGGTACTAATGGACAACATGCATTTTATCAATTATTACATCAGGGTACGAGACTTGTTCCTTGTGATTTTATAATTCCAATACAATCACATAACAAGGTACTATTAAAATTAATCATTTAATTAATCATTTAATAATTTTAATAATTAATAATTTTAATAAATAATAGAATAATAAATAATAGAATTTTAATAATAATAGAATTAATACTTCAGGTTCAAGGAAATCTTCATCATAAAATTTTGCTTGCAAATTGTTTTGCACAAACTGAAGCTTTAATGAAAGGAAAAAATGAAAACGAAGCACGAACTGAATTGCAAAAAGCAGGCATAAATCCTGAACAAATAAATTTGTTATTACCACATAAAGTATTTGAAGGAAACAGACCAACCAATACTATCCTTCTTAAAAAAATAACGCCTTTTACTCTTGGAGCTTTGATTGGTAAATTTAACATATATAATATATTAAAATATTGTTTATATATATATTATATATATTATATTTAAATATATTTTATTTTTATAGCTATGTATGAGCACAAAATATTTGTACAAGGAATTATTTGGGATATTAATTCATTTGATCAATGGGGGTAAATACTTATTTCAATATTTAATAATTGAAAATTTTAAATGAATAAATAATAAATAAATCAATTTTATTCCAACAGTGTTGAATTAGGGAAGCAGTTAGCAAAAGTAATTGAACCTGAATTAGAGAGTACTCAACCAGTTACAAATCATGATTCATCAACAAACGGGTTAATCGCATTTGCTAAAAAATATATTTCTTAAATATTTCTTGATAAATATATATAAAATAATTGATGTTATATAATTAAAAAAATTTTAATTATTATAATGAAATTATCAATATTTAAATTGTTAGATAAATAATTTTTTAATGTTCTTTAAATTAATGTTAAGTTAATACTAAGTATTATATTCCTTTGCATAAGTTATAATTGATATATTATAAAATTTTCATTTACATTAATGTAATTAATGTGAATGAAAAATATAAAATGATTGTTAAATAATATTGTATTATAAATAATATAAATTGTTAAATATATATATAATATATAATATATATAAAAAATATTTAGCAGAGCATTAATTTATTTTGTTCTTGCAATATTGTTTTATTATTTTTATATAAATGTTTCATATAATGTTTAATAAATAATATAATAATTATTGATATATTTTTATCTTTTGTTTGTAATATCT
>NW_006263372.1:1870105-1874864 GCF_000469605.1 Apis dorsata
ATAAATATAATATATATAATAATAATATAACGTAATATTTAATACAAAAATATAAATGAATTATTGATAAATATTAAAAATTATAGAATAAAACTTTAAAATTTGCATAAAATGAAATTAAATTATTTTGTAACTATTTATTATATATTTTATACTCTCATAACATGAAAACAAAAAATATGACAGAAAAAGCTTTTCAGATAACATTACATTTTTCATGTCAAATGTTTGCGGGTGTGGTTAATGGTGTAAAAACGTATATTTTTTTTTAATTCCTTATCAACAATGGAATTTCTTTTAAGAAAATATAGATATTTTGAAGAAAGGATATTACATAGTTTGAAAGATAATGGCATAAAACATCGGTATGTTCATTATTTATTATATAAACATAAAAATTGATGTGATTTAACCTCAAAGTTTGTTTTAGAATATTGATTATTTGATATGTTTATATTTTATATATTCGTTAAAAATTATGTAATATTTAAAGAAATAAAGTTTGTTTTTTTTAAATATTTATAATATATATTAATATACTCAATTTTCTGTCTTTCCAAGTATTATTTAATGAATATCTTTCAATAATATAGACATATGTATATTTAAAAATAAATTAAGTAAACAAATACATATGGAATGTTAAACATATTTTTAAATTCTTATAAAATATTTTTGATCAATTGATCTAAATAAAAATAAATTTATTTTTTTGCTTTTTTTAAAATTATAATTATAATTATCCATATATTATGTTTATATTATATAATATTCAAAATTATATATAATTTAAAAATATTTATATGTCTGATATCTATATTTATAAATATAACTATAATGATATTATCAATATATATAATATTTATATTTATATTTATGAAAATTTATAATCATTAAAATTTTTATAAAATTATGAAAAATATTTTTAGGATAAAAGCTAATACTGGATTATGGCTTGGAACATTAATAGGTCTAAGCGCAATTTTAACTCTATTAGAAGAAGATACTAGTTATTCTGAAATCTGTCTAATTGTGGGTCTCACAGGAATTGGTCTTATTATTAGTTCTATATGTTTATATTTGAGATTATCAAGTGAAAAAATAACAGTTAAAGATTTTCAAGCTATATATTTTTTACCAGCTATAATAACATCCTTATTATATCTTTTTGTTGCAAATAAAGGTACAATTTATAAATATTATTTTGTTATTAATAATTTTTTGTCATATCTTATAATATAATCAATTAGCTAAATTAAAAAATTAAAAAAAATTTTACATGAATGTGATTTATAAAATTTATAATATCATAATATTATATTATATTTTATGTAAATATTTTTTATTTAATATTTTATAAAATCATTATTTTAGTTAAAATTGTTTTATTCATTCATATATAAGAACAGGACTATTGATGAGTGTCATATGGGGCTTAAGTGTTAGTAGTTTAGGAACTTGGGGCATTCTTCAATTGATGTCTATATTTCCTTATTGTTTTACAATCGGAGAAGCAACAGCAGCTATGCATGGGTGTATTTTATTTCTTATATCTGTGGTAACAAATTTGCCCTTAAGATATCATTTGCCACCAATCCATGATAATGATATTGCAACAGTTTTTTTACAGGTATTTTAAAGGGAATTTTTTATTTCAATAAATTTGATGTGATTAAGTAATTAAAAAATATACTTTCAGGTTATAATGCTATATGTAATATCAGTATGTTTAATATCTAATTATTTTCCAATGTTTAATTCAACTAAAAATTTTTATATATTGGCTATTAGTCTTTTAACAATTGTTATACCATTAATGTATATCTTATTGGATCAAAATCCTTTGATTTGGATATTTTATTTCTGTAGTAAAACGAATAAGGTTAATAATAATAATTTACAGTACATACTATATGAATATGAAATTATTTTTAATACTTGCAAATATTACAGATCATCTTAATTGGATATTGGATTATATGTTTATTATTAGGTATAACAGTTGTTACATATCAAATATTAATAAATCTTCAAGCAACAACTTCAACTAGAAAAATGTTTCATTTATTAGCTGTACTTGTGTATATACCTGGTTTAATATATGAACGTACATTACTATATCTAGCTAGTGGTATAATAATGGGATTATTTGTATTTCTCGAGGTATATAACTATGCTTAATAAAAAATTACATTTTTTTTAATATGTTTATAATATTCTTAAATTTCTTATTTTTAGTTGATAAGATATTTACAAATACCACCTCTTGGGAAAATATTACAACAAGGATTTTCTGTGTTTGCTGATGAAAAAGATAATTTGATTTCTTTAACGCCTTTATATTTATTTTGTGGCTTATCTTTTCCACTTTGGATGCCTACCAATAATCTTTCATTATTAATTTTGCTCAGTGGTATTTTAACAGTTGGTGTGGGTGATACTGCTGCTAGTTTTATTGGTAGTAAATGGGGCTTTCACAAATGGACCAATTCAAATAAATCTTTTGAAGGAACAATTGCTTGTTTTCTTACTCAAATTGGATTAATATGTTTTCTAACATTTATGGGTATGTAATATTTAAACATTTAAAACATTTTTTTTAGATTCTTATAAATTTATAAGTTTATAAGTTTTTATTTTTATAATTAAATTTAATATATATATTTATATATATATATAAAGAATATATATAAAGAATATATATATAAAAGATATAAAGAATATATATATAAAGAAATCATTTTTTTTTTAAATAAAATAATAAAATAAAACATTATTTTTTACATATTATAAATTAAAATTAAATATATGAAATTATTATATCTTAAAATTAATATATATATTTTTGTAATAGGTTACATAGATAGTGGTTGGTTATTTTTGCGAAGTTTATTATTAAGTATTGTGCTGTCATTTGTCGAAGCACAAACAAATCAAGTTGATAATTTAGCATTACCTTTGTTAATGTATGTATGTTTAATAGTTTAGATGTTTTTTTAATATAAAATAGTATATAGTAAATATTTTGAAAATAACATAAATATTGATTGTTTAACATAGAATGGACCAAAGGTATATATAATGTTTTCTTATTTCATTATTTTATATTTATATTTAAAATATTTAAAATATAGGAAAATATTTTTTTGTATATAACATATTTTTTTAAATAATGCACTGATTTATTTTGCTATAAATAATATTTAATATTACTTATTAATCAAAAACTTTTTAAACTATATGCTATTTCATTATTAATAATGAATTAAAATTCTATAATATAAAAATTATATGCCTTATTTGAAATTTTTTTTTGTAATTTATATTTTAAATAATACAAAGATTTTACCAATATATATTATTTTCTTGTAAGTTTTATAAAATAATATTTATGTGAAATGTTTATATTATTTTTGTACATAAACAGGAATGTTTATTAATATGTTTGAACACATAAATTCTTATATGAATAATTAATTACTTAAAATATTTGATATTTATGCATTTAATCATCTAATTTTTTATTTTTAATATGTGCAAAAAGTATGAATGTATTGCAATGATTTATATAACTTATTATTCTATAATTTATTCATTCCTGTTAATGCATTTTTATATTTCACTCAAAAAAATTTGTAAACAAAATTTATAAATAAAATATTTTTATAACTGTATATATTGTCAATACTTTATTGTTTAATATTAATTTTAAAAAAGACAAATAAAAATGATTTATTTTAAAGTCAAATGATAACTTAGCATTAATTTTATTTAATAATAATGATAAATTAAAAATATATAAATTTATATATATATATAAATATATTGATTTTTGTATTGAAATTTTTATATTTGTTACATAATTTTAGTATTCTATATTATTTTATATATATTTTATATTTATATATATATTTTATATTTTTATAAAATATATTATTTTTTCATAAAAGAGGATAAGTTTAAAAAAGATCATGAATTATTTCGTTTCATTATTTTATTGACCACACAGCCTTAAAATCTGATCGTACATAGCATGTCAATATATGCTGCGTCTATGCGCATACATGATATGCGGAATGTTTGAAAAGCACCAATTTCTTGTCAAGATTTATTTTTATTTATTGTGAACTTTATGTTAAATATAATTTTGCTATACTGAGGCATTTGCAAAGAAAAATATCAACATATATCTATATTAATATTTCTAGATTTTCATTTTATTTTTTGTTGAAACATATTTTTATCAATTGTTATACTATAATTATTCGCTTATAAGAAAATTTATATAATGGAATAGATTTATAAACATATTTAAATTATTATTAATTAAAATATAATAAAAATATGTATCTATAACTTTTTTTATAAATTTAAATTTATATAAATTAATATTTATATTAATTATATCGTTATTTTTTCTATTGATATTTTTTTTTATAAATTATTTTTTAT
This sequence comes from Apis dorsata, assembly GCF_000469605.1. NCBI lineage: Eukaryota > Metazoa > Arthropoda > Insecta > Hymenoptera > Apidae > Apis > Apis dorsata. The sequence goes on from NW_006263372.1 coordinate 1,874,558, forward strand.
TATAATTTTTTTTAGCTCATTTAAATATGAATGATTATATTAATTTAGATTATTTATATTTATATAAGTATATTTTCATATATTGTATACAAGTGCCATTTTTTTTGTAATTATTAAAGATAATTAGATATTTTATTTTAAGAAATATAATTGATTTGCAATTGTCAATTAATTTTCTTATTGGAAAAAAAATGAAAATAAAAATAAAAAATCTAAACAAAAAATAAAACAAAAAAATTATAATATTTTTTTTTTTGTAAAGATTATTATAAAAGCAAAATGACTTTAATTGATGTTATTATTTGTA
>NW_006263372.1:1874884-1883696 GCF_000469605.1 Apis dorsata
TGTACATTGATTATTTATTGTACATATAAATATTTTATTACATAAATTATGAATTAAAAGTGATATTTTAAAATCTAATTTCGCAATGTGTAGGATATGATACGGAAGTCATAAATAGTTTTAAAATATGTTTGCAAAATAGTTTTTCGGATCTTTATTTATTTATTTAATCTTTTTATCAAGTTGAAAATATATATATATATATATATATATATCTCTTTTATTTTTTTCTCATCTGATATTTAATATTTTATATAAATAAATTATCTGAGAAATAAATAAAAAATTATAATAAAAATGTATTATTAAATATAAAAATAATTGTAATTATAATAATAAATAATAATTTAATTATATTTTATATTAATAAAATTATAATATATAATTATTTGAATATTAAAAAAATTTTTTTTATATAACAGATTTTCATTATTTTATATATTTAATTTTATAAAATAATGAAAAATATAAAATATATCACATTATATCACATAAAATAAAATATTTCTTCAATGTGTTAATATAACCAATTATTTTTCATGATTTTTTTTTTTGAAGAAGATTCTAAAATGAAATGTTGATTTTTTTATGTTTTATACAGTAATAGATCTAAAAAAAAAAGAAACTAGCCGATTTTGTACGCAAAATATTGTTAATAACTTAGACTTAATATTAAATCTTTCATTAACTTCAGTTTCTTAAGATTTATTTGTATGAATGTTCATAAAAACTTAATGTTATGACTTCAGGATCTTCTAATATAAGTGAGTGTATATTTTAAATGTATACATTTAAAATTTATATTCATATGTAATATAATTGAATTTTATTACAATTAAAAATTTATCATTTTCAAAATATCATATTAACAATTATATTTCGTAAAATAATAATCATATACTATATGGCAAATATATTTTGAAATATTACAGAATAAATATAATATAGAATAAAGAAATAAAAAAAAATATAGAAAGTGAATTTACAAAATTTTTAAAATGATTTTGTTTTGAGAAAATATAAAAAATAATTTTGTTCCATTTAAAAATAATTTACATATTATTTTTTATTGGAAAACAGGAAAGGATTCTAAACAATTAAAGTGAATCTCTTTTCTATATTCCACAAATTAATATCAACTACATTGTAAATCTCAATACAAAAAATCGTTGTAAAGTCTATAAGGGAAAAATTTCGATAAATGAAAGAAGAAATATGATATAAAGGAACTGTGACAAGAACGGTGATTTTCCAGCATTCAGTATCGACGTTCATCATGTTATATCATATCTGTTGATCTCGAGAAGCTTTTTTTTATATTTGCATTTTCTGATGAATCAATATTCTAACGAATATATCAGAACAATCAAATAATAATACTTAAATTCTTATGAGAATGATTACATTGCATATTTTTTATTTTTCGAATATTCCATGAATTCGTTTTATGATTCTAATATTCCAATATTCATTCTATATAAACATTAAGGATTTACTCATTAGAAATTGTCATCAATTTGTCAGAAATCGCATCAACTGTAGCCTTATCAGAAAATCGTCGAACAATCGATAACAAGCTTCATGGAGAACGACAGACGATATTTATGAGATGTTTCTCTACGTGCTACTTATTATATTCGTTTCTTATATAGTTTTTAATGGTATAGCAATTAAATAAATATTCTGAAATTCTTGATCATGTAATGCCATTTTTTCTTTGGTTGTATAACGTTATGTGCAATATTATCGATCTTTTGAATTTCTCCTCTTTTCTTTTTCTACCATATTTAATTATGAAAATTTATGTATTTAATGTATCTTTTGTAATATATTTTTATATTGCAATGTACCTGTTGTTACTTTCGTTTTTTATTGGTGCTGATCTATATGATACTTCGTCGTTGCATCTTCGTTTCTGTAAGAAAAAATTCCTTTTTCTTTTTGCCTCAATAGTTCTTTCTCTCTGATCTTGCCTTTTCATCTTTTGCAAAGGAAGGACGATGGAGCGGAAAGTTACGATAAAAAAATAAGCAATCGTTTTATATGTCACTAGTTATTGACTTTGACGTGCGCGTGTATATGAACATCTTACTTGTCAGGTGCTTTTCTTCTGTGGACAGAAAATATAAATCGCATTTTTATTTAGTTTCATCATTTGTTCTATAACTCTAAGCGTTGCTTTTTATTTGTTTGTGTTAATTTTATTTCATTTTATTAATTCAAATTTTCATTCAAAAATTAATTAACATTTACTATATTTATCATGCAGTTTTAATTATTTTATTTTATTCTAATTTTCACAGTTAAATAATTTTATTTTCTGTGTTTCATTTAACATATTGATAAGATAATTATTTTTATTGATGTATTACATGAAATTTTTAATACAATGTTTAATATAATTTTATTTTTTTGATATTTAACTTTACAAAAAAACAACAAATATATATTTGTAATTTAACTTTTTAATTGAATTTTTTTTTTTGGAATTTGAATTAAGTAAAAAATTCATTGACATAATTTTTAATTTATATATATTTTAAAATATGTATGTTGTAAAATATGAAATGTTCATTGAAATTTTTGAAACTTTGCATTGAAAAACGTTGCTCTATTTTGTAATCGAATATTATATTAAAAATATTTACTTAATCGAGTTACATATGATTACTTTCTAGGAACATTTTTGTTATTTTTTTTCATGAAATTTTTATTATGTTATATATGTAGAATCATCAGAAAAAAAGCCCTGAATGTAGTAAATATTTCGAAATTAATAGTAATTGTATAATAATGCTGAAGAATTCTAAAGTTATTTTAATTGTGAAGCGCTGATATTTCCATATAATCCATGTATATTAAAAATTATATCTTAAATTTAAATTAACTTTATATTTTTTCGGTAAATTCAAACATATAATATTTTAATCGATATTCGTTATTCATCGCAGTGTTGTATATGCGAACGGGGTCTGTAAACAGAAATTTCTTTCACATAATTAAATTTATGATATACCTCGTACGCATACATTGATTTATTTTTCAGTGAAATTGATTTAAAAACTATTAATTTGTAATTAGAATTCTTCCTAATTATATTCTTATATATATATTTAAATTCGTCAAATAAGTAAAAAATATTAATTGAATAAAAATAATTTTCTATCTATAACAATAGGTACATCAATACATTGTCAAATAACAAAGTTTTTTTAAAATAATATGTAATTTGATTGCATAAAGCAGTGTTAATAATACTTTCACTCGTTGAAAGCTGACTTTTACTATTTTTATGATTATTTAATAATAATAATAATAATTAACTACCATTAAAAATTTTTCAACAAGATTACTACTTGACATTGGTTTCTTGTTATATTCTGTGCAAATGGATTTTTTTTCATAAAGTATAGTTGTACATTCTAATTTTTTCATTAATAGCAATTGAAACCACAATGACTTCTTAATTAAATAAAGATTTCGATCATTCTTTTTTCTATTTAAACATAAGTTACATATTTACAATCGCAAAGCATGGCGACTTCATTGGCACTTTAAAACAACGTCACAATTCCTCGACCCCGTTCCACAAATAAAGTGAAGAAAAAAATACTTCACTTTTGTCACGAATATAAAATCAACTAGTTATTTGCAAGAAATAAAAAATTGAATATAACAGCGTAAAATATACGAATAATCTAATGCACCATAAACTTTTTATAGCAATATATATTGTTTTCTCTCCTATGCAAATACATATATTATGTACTTGATACAGCGCTTTCTGCTGCAGCAAGTAATGTGAGAACTTTATTGAATGTTTTTTAAAAATTTTATTTTGAGGAGAGAGACGCATTTATCGAAAATTTTTGACATTTTTTAATGGAAAAGCTGGCGCTAATTTTTGCGTTTAGCAATCGTAGCTTTCCTTATTCTTAATAATCAAATTATCATTCGGCCAGTTGACGTGGAGCTAGGGAATTTTGGAACAGGAACGAATAATCGTAATATTGTTTTTAAGTTTAATTGATGCTTATGCTGTTTTCAACAACATCTCCACGTCTCGTGGTGCTTGCTGTACTTTCTGTACAAGAATCACTCCACAAAATATATTTCACTCATTTATTATATAATCGATAAATTATTTATTATTTGAGGTTATTATCTACTAAAATTTTAAATTTTATTTTTTATAAAGATCGAAAAATAATAATCAAAATTAATTGAAAATTACTTGAATCTTTTTTTCTGCTAAGAACAAAGTCTGACAGAAAATTATATTGTAAGATTGTTCCCATTTATTATAACATGTTCGATAAATATTTTGGAAGGATTCTTGTATCTTGACGACAAGCGAAATAAACATAGTTGCGAGTGTGTCATGACTTTCGATATTCTCTGTTACAATTAATTCTTATTCACTTTTTCAAAAACGACGATTTTCATGATCTTTATAATCACAGGGTCATGTAAAATCTTTCTTCTTATTGAAAAAAAATTCAAGTTGTTATGAATTTCAAGTTATAAATGCTATTTTTTTTAAAAATATATTACGTTATTTTCTTTACATAAGAATAGTAATATTTTAATGTATGTTTTATCTGCAATTTAAATTGAGAATCACTGATTTAAAAATTTTTGTTTAACGTAATTTTTTTTAAAATGCAACGAACTTTCGACAGCACGACCCTGTGCAGCGATGTTCATCAATCAGCAAACGTTCGATTGCTTCATATTTAACTGCTTCATTTTCCTCCTCCCTTTGCCATCTGGTCGGAAATCTTAACAACTATATTTATCGTAAAGCATTTTGTATGCGTTTCTCCCGCGATCGTTTGCTACTGCGATAAATGAAGATGCAATCGACGGTCGATTAAAATTCGATTCTTCGTTCGATTAATCGATATCGATAATGGAAACGATATCGATCGTATCCAATCGATCGTATCGATATCGATTTGAATGTACGAATGAGCGATATTAATTCTTATCGCAACTTTAAACGAGTGAATATTATACTTTCTTCGAGAGCTAGAAACATAGAAGAATCAATTTTCGATTGTAAGTCTTCAATTATTATTAATCTAATTGATATCATTGTTGTAATCTTGATATTATTGATTTATTTTGAATAGAATATTGATAAATGTCTACATATAATGTACTGTTATTAATCACAGAAAAGAAAAAAATTTATTAAACGAATCATTTTTTTTATTAAATGAAAATTTATATTTATAGAAATAACTCGAATCAAGAAAAATATTAAAGAAAAATATCAGTTGATAATATCGATTTCCTCGGTATCTAAATCGAGAGAAGCAAGTGCAGTTTCGTTATCGAATCGATGCCTGGTTGTATTCGGAAATTATCGTGCGATCAGAAGTTACTCTTCGTACTCGCTTCATGCCGACACGTAACGATTAGATGTTTCATGTGGTGCATCCGCAGTTGCATCGATCGCGGGTGGACGTGCCGCCACTCGCTTCAAGCCTAATATACATCGAGTATTAGGTTTACAAAACAGATACCCTACTTCATCGTAGGGTTTCAAGGGGTTGGATTGGTGGTTTTACAATAGAGAAGGACGTGGGGCTTTTTGGATAGTTGGAGATGGGATTCCAGGAAAATTGATAGAGCCGGGAGAGATTTATTTACTCCCTTAATTTGTGCCAATCAGCGATCTGCCTCTGTGGCGAGCTACAAACTTCTCTCCAATGATTCAAAGCGGATCCTTGACATTCTGGCCCACCGAATTCAAGTCGTCCAATAACCTAAAAATTATACAATTATATACAATTATGTTAAATTTAATATTGTTTGAATTCCTTTATCATGTTAGAAATATAATCTATTCTAATTTCGTAGAATATTTCCTATAATTAAATTAACATGAAATGCACGGATAGAATTCTGAAAATTAAGATTATTTAAAGATTGATTTCTCGATCGAATGGTATTTTGTTTAGCATTGTGTTATGTAAGAAAATTGCGAAAAATCACGCTACGCTGGGCGTGTGTACGACTTTCAGTCGCCTCACGCTACATTATATACTTTATCTACATACATAGTATAATATTGTATATAGTTTAAGAGAATAGTATGTTACGTGCATGTAACATGACTTAATTGTTCGATCAATCATGCACTTTTCAGTTGATATACAATACAGCCACAAATGAAATTACCAAGTATTTCTAGAAATTTTTATCTTTATGTTTTATACAGCAGTGCAAAGATTAATGTAATACTATGTTACATTGTAATACTTTTATTTTTAATATTACTTTTAAAGTTTTATCTTACAAAATCTTACAAATTTATAAGATCTTACAAAACTTTCCTCTTAACACAAAAAGAGAGAAAAAAATAAGTATTATTTACTAATTATGATATACTACACAACAAACTTTTATTTTCAGGAAAAATTTAAATTTTAAAACTATATTTAAAAGCAAATAAAGAGCAATAGAATATGTTTAATGAAACATGTCTAAAAAATTAATTAAACAATTCAATTTTTATACACTCTGATATAAATATAGTTAATGAATATTTTATTTATTATTTATATAAAAAATTAAAGGATTAAAGAAAATTTAAATTTACTATATAAAAATTAAAGAAATGGAATATTTTTCTGTTTTTATGAAAATTATTATATAAAAACAATTGTATCAACAATTATATTATTAAAATATATATATATATATTTACAGATGAAAACAACGTCCTGAAAAATTGATTGAATCGATGATATTTGAAATGGGAGAACAAAAGTCAGTAGCGAAATAAAAGCAAAGTTACAGGAACGTACCTCGTTTCTTGTAACGCGATCCCAATCGATCAACATAAACTCGAGGCTGACATTGTTAAGACCATCAGCACCATTCGGAATATCGAATACGAAAGACTCGTTGAATACCGGACTAAGGGTACGTTTCTTTACGCGCGTCTTCCTCTTTGCGATGCGTTGAGAATTGTACAGAAGATAGATCTTGACATATGGATCCGCTAACCCAGTCACGTCCATCTTGGGCAAATTTTGCGCCTTCAGCACAACTACCGTCAATCGGCTGTTGATTGGTTGCCAACAAAGGGAGACGAGCAGCTCTCCCCTACCCTGTGATTGAATCTGAAATTACAGGTATGATTCTTAAATTATTATTATCAAATTTACTTGATATAAACTTGCGTTTATATACCACAGTTAAGTCTAAAATATATATAATTTTATTTAATAGTTATATTTATTTCTATTTTCTAATAGATATTAATAAATATTCAAAATTAATATTTAATAATTAAAAAATTAAATTGGTTACAAAATTTTTTCAAACAAATATAATAAACATTTTAAAATTTTTAATTCGGTATGTATCTTAAATATAGAATAACTTTAAAAAATAATTTTCTTTACAGTTTATAATTTGTTTCTTACCTTCAGACTTCTAGGACATATTTTTCGGCACAACGATATCGCTTGATTATCGGCCTCCTCCAAGCCGGGCACCGTCGAAAGTGCACATGTCAATTCACCGATAATATCATCTCGAGAATATCTATCGAAGCTAAGCACTATAAAGTGTAGACTGATTTTCTGCGAACGGTAATAAGAAGATATATGATATATTCGGGCTATTGATATTTTAATTTATCGATGTCCTAAATTTAAATTATTTTTACCTTTATTTTTTTAAAAATTAATTTAACTTATTTATTCGATAACTTATTATTAAATCAAATTATTATTAAATTACTATTAACGTTAAAATTATATAATATATAACATTTCTTTCCTTGAATTATTATTTTTGTTAACTTCTATACATTAATATCATAAATTAGCACATTTCCTCGTATAATAAATATTTGAATATTTTACGTTCGCAGGAGAGAAAAATATAATTAAATTCTAAAATTCAAGACACTCTTGTCGAAATTTATTCAAACAGTAATTAGAAGAGGAAAAGGTAACGGGTTACCTGAAGCTGATCCTTCGATATCCCGAAGAATGTGAAGTCCTCGTCGTAGACAGGATCTCTGGTGTTTCTGAGCACTCTGGTTTTCGCCTGATGCTGCTTATCAGGCAACAGTTTCAATTTCACGTAAGGATCGCTGGTGGCATTTTGTTCCCTCGCGGGTAACCCCTTGCAATTCACCACCGTCACCCCGAGAGCATTTTGTTCGCTTACGTATCGCAGTTTGAACATCAGCTGACCGAGGTTGTCTTTGTTATTCTCTGTCGCGTGATTCTTCTCGCGTTCCGTTTTCTCATTGTTCTCGATTTCAGCCTTATCCCGTTGTTCATTCTCGATACTCAATGTTACCTCGCCGGAAGGTGTCTGGGCAGGTGTACCTGCGAACAGAACAGAATCTTTTATGCTAGAAAATATTTCTTACAGTTTCAACGAATACATCATTCAATATACCGATTTAAACAAAATTTCTTTTCTTTAATTTCATTCGCACCTTAGCTTTTTAAATATTTTTTACAAAAGAATTATCAATAGTTAAAATTGTAAACGTTCTTATCTTTCTATCTGTTGAATCAATTACATATTACATTATTATATTATTAATTATATTAATAATTACATTATTAGAATTGGTGAAACGTTCTGTATGTATTCAAATTAGATGCTAGTTCGCATGATGATAAAAAATTACCTGTACCCTGTGGTGTTCTAGGTTGTGAACCAGGATTCGACGACTGAGACCCGGTAGGGCTTGGTGTTTGTCCACCGGAACCTGGAGGACTTTTCGCGGGTCCCGTCGGGCTTGGACTCTTCTTCAGGTAGTGGCTGGTGC
>NW_006263372.1:1883855-1897220 GCF_000469605.1 Apis dorsata
CCGCCGTCGGTTTCCTGTGGGGTGGCCTGAACGCCAGGGACTTGTCGGAATTCAGTTTGGTGTGCTCGCGACGTCGTCGACAAAGCCACCAGGTCATCGCGACGGCGCAAAGTAGGAAAACGGCGCCTATACATAGTGCGACTATGGTCGTCGTCGACACTGCAATTACGCGTTACTTTCATTAAATTCCTTTTACTCTATATTGAAAATTTGGTTTATTATTATTATTAATAATAAATTGCAAGGATTCATACGTCATATATACGATTTCCACTTTCTGGAAAATTTTTACTTGTAGAGTCAATAGAAGATTAACTAAGATCCTAGAAAATTAAATGATTAGCTTCGATAGAGTTGACTTATTTGGCTTCTCATATGTGACTCATGTGTATTTTGAATGATGAAACAAGAAGTTAACTTGAAAGAGATATTATTGAATATTATAAATATATATTATAATATAATATATAATATATCAAATATTGTTTGATAGTATTGTTTAATATTAATGTTTTTACCTCAGAATAAAAGAAAATGTATCGTGTATTCAGAATCATGTATGTAGGAGTCATTGCAAGGATATGTTGTCATCAACATCTTAAGAGAGAATTCTTTCTCTCTTTTCATTTAATATTATATTTCTTGCTTCTATTACAATTTATCACTTTCTTCAAACGATTAATTAATTAACTTTACCTTAAACAATGAAATAGTTTAGAGATAAAGACGTATATATTGATCAAAAGAATTTTGAACTTTATAAGAGAGTTAGTTGGTCAGTGCTGACTAATGCCAAGTTCCGGCAATGATGAATCATCTCGGCAATGTGCGCGTTTTACCTTACCACAAACTTCGTAAGCGTTATCAAGTACTTATAAAACAATAAAAGTCTAATAATTGTTCAGAATACAATTTATGTTTTCATCTATCTCAATAATCGTTTCTTCGAGATGAAACATATTGGAAAACATTTAAGCTTAACCATGTATCCATGATGCTATAAATTTATATTCTATCACAAACGGATTGCAATTGAGTTTTACTTTAATGAATTATTGTCGATCGTGAAACATATCAGAAAACACGTCAACACTTGAATATCCATATAATATCATTCATTTTAAATAATAATAAGTCAAATAAGAATAAGAATAAACGTAGAAATCCCATTTAGAAGGGAAACCGATTAAATCTATTTTTAAATTCTAGTTTCAGAAATTTTAATTCAGAATATTGAATTATTTAGAAGCCAAATTTCTAGATGTCAATATCAATAATGTTTAATTATTTAAAAATTAAACTTCACTTTTTCTAACTTTTAGCAGAATCTAATTCAAAAACTGATCAATACTAATTTTTAAACTCAAGTAACAAAATACTAGCGTTTAAATGTTTATGAAATGATTATACATGATCAAGTGCTCAATTTTTCCATAAACGACATTATTAGATGGAGTTGATCCACTTGGCTTCTGCGTGCCTCATACATCACATGGTCTGGCGTCTCGTTATAAAGCCAACCATCCTCCACTATATACATACATCATCTAACTCGTATCTAAATCATTCCTTAAGATTCATCTAAGAATCCAACGAATCCAATTTTGTTGAATCAAAAGAAAAAAAAAAAAAAAAAGAAGAATGAATAGAAACGAATTGAAAAACGATCCCAATCGATCGAAACACCCAGTCACGAAATAACACAGGCATCACGATGTAACAGCTGTCCGCAATCATGATCCGTATTCCTTCCAACGATAGTTTCATTCAACTAAACGACACCCCCGATTATACCGAGATTACGCCGATAACGGATGGAAATCAACGCGCGATGGTGGAACGAAAGCTAGAATCGTGGACTGGATTGGATCGATGTCAAATGGATCATCATCACGAGGCGTGATTACGGTTACGTCGAAAGTGGAATCGAGCGTGAATTTTCAATTCGGTGGGCCCCTCACCCGAAACTCACCGAAATCGACGGGTCGAATCACAGGTCCGTCTTCCGTCACTCCTCCGACCATGTTCGGCCACGTTTATCCCCCGTCTATTTGGATACGCTTTTATCCGCGTAAGTCACTCGGCCACGACGCACTGAACGAATATTTACGGTGTGCGCGGACCGTTCGTGGTATCCTGAGGCGACCATCGGACGAAATGTTTCGATCAATAATAACGGCCGGAGCTTGCGCGGAATATCCGGGGGCCGCTGGGTATGGAAAAGACGACAACCACGACACCAAGACGGCGACGCCGGGGATAATGCCGTTTCGGTGGTTGCTAGACGAACGAGAGGGTCCCTTCCTGCGGATAACGCGAAGGTTTTCGCGCAGGTGACGATGCACTTCGACGAGGAAGAGGCGGTGAAACTGGCGGTCGAATCGATGGGATATCGATCGGTTGAGCAGGCTGGGTTTTTAGAAACCTTTTTTGCATGGTTAGAGGAGAGACAATTGTTTATGATTAATTTTTCTTATACACGGAGGTGAGAGAGGATGGATTTGAGAAGGTGGAGGGGGAGAGAGGGGGAGGATTAAAGGATTTTTGAAATTCTGCCTATTCTGTCCTATAATCCTGGGATTTTCGAGTCTGGGAGAGTTTAAAGTGACACGGTGAGCGGGATATGGTTGGAAAAGGGGTTGGAACATAGTCGCGATTATAATGTGACTATGTATGATATTATATATATGATTTTGATTTAATCTGATTTTTTTATTTTTATTTTTATTTTTTAGTTTTTCTATCGATAATTATAGTAAAATTTTAGTGCAGAGTATGTATATTTTATTATATTGTTGATATATTTCATTTCGGAATTTATTTTTCTTTTTTTATCGATATAAATTGATGATTTTTAAAGAAATAATAAATAAAGGGATTCTGTCTATATTTATATTTGGGCGTGGGCTATGGTATAATGGATCCTTCTGCATGAAACTGATATATTTATATTAACATTTGCAAATCTTATTGATTTTCAATATGTTTTAAGATATTGATAAAAATATAGTATAATATCAAATAAATTTTGATTAAAAAGTTTTGCATAATAATATTTGTATAATTTAAAAAAAAATATAATATTCAGGAAAGATTGTGTTATTTAAAAATTATTACAATGTTTTAAATTTATTATCTACGTTATTTACGTTATTAGCATGCTTATATTATTTATATTTATTAAATTTAATTTATAATCACCCCTTTTACAGAATGAGATGAGTAAGGGCGAAGAGAAAGGTGAGACTAAAAATTGCAACTTTAATCCACTTCGCTCGAGTTCTGTTTTGAATTATCGATCTACATTACATCTAGCACGCAGAAGATAATTCTTCTATGAGTCATCTATTACCTCGAACCTTCTAATTAAATGAATAAATCAACATTTGCATGATGATACAAATAAGTTATTCACACTTTCTTGTTATTTATTATTTTTATATAGTTATAAATATTTTAAATTTTTTCCAATTTATATCAAGCCAATCTATAATTAATATATTTCTACTTATAACTATAGAAAAATTAAAAATATTATATCTAAACATCTCTTTCTTTTTATGTCAATATTTATTGATTATTAATTTAATTATTATTATTAAATTTAATTATTAATTAAATTTATTCAAATAAATGTCATTTTACTTCGAAATATTGGTAAAGATTATATTGCGTAAGTGTGAAATATATTTAAGAATTGAACCGTAAATTTCTTATTCACTTGGACAAGTTCATATTTTTCTGTTCCCGAAAACATAGCCGATGATGCTCGACGTGAAAATAAATTTTCGTAAAATATCATGTACGTAAACTGCGACATAACGTGTGCACATTGAATGCATTTTTTAAATGAATTGGATCACACGAGTGATAAATAGCTGCTATTATTTTTGAGCTTTTATCGAAATTATTATTAAATCTTTAAGTAGCAAATTTTCGCAAATTTTGTTAAAAAATATATGAAAACATTTTTATTCTAAATATCTTTTTGTCACTTTTATCAATTAATCTTTGAAGATTAAATTAAATTATTTACAATAATTTTATATTTATTAATTGATATCAATTAATATTATATGTGTCCTCAAAAATTTAAGTAAAAGTTAAATTCAAAACAACTATTGTGTAATCGAATTTTAATCAATTTATTAACAGATAAATGGCAATGACCGTTTGTTTAATTATCTCCGTAAAACAGAATAATCTGACCCTACTTTTGAAGATAAGAATTATATCTAACTTCGGAATTACGATCAGCCGTCTTCGTCAGTTGCATCATTGCTATCTTATCCGTTATTTGTCTGTGACGTCATTGAACATGGTCGGCGCACGCGCATTACGAAAATACACTACAATACATGAAAATACTAGGTTTACCTGGTGCATGTTTACCTGTGCTTAACCAATAGGGTCACAGAACGCTATTATGTCATTGATGATAGGAAACATCAAAATTAGTGGACATATTTTAATTATTATATATTTTAAATTTTTTAGATAACTTTTATATGTATTGATAATATCAAGATCGTTATATTCTTATGTCGTCGTTAAATATAGGGTGTTCTGAAAAATGGAAAATGTGAATTTTAAAAATATTATTTGAATGATTTTCATATGATTGTATATAAACATTATTATAGTTTATAGTAAATAAATTTATATTAATGATAAGAATAAAAAGAAAAATAATAAATAATAAATCAAAAGTATATTATAGAATTATTATATTATTATAGAATTATTATGATATTATATATATTATATTGTATTATAAATAATAGATAAATAAAAATTTATAAAAATTATAATCTAGAAATATTCTTTTTATATTATATATTTCTATAAAATTTCATTTTCACTTTATTATGGATATACATAAATAATCTATAATTCTATAGTAATAAATATTTTAAATTCAAAATTATTTTACAATTTTACTTACACTATAATTTTTTTAGATTTTTCTTCACATCTTCCTTTAGAAAAATGCAAACAGTTACTACTATTAATGCATATTTGAAACGACTTATAGAGCCGTTCCACTGCGTCAGTTGGTATCTGCGCAGAAGACAAATATTAAAGTAGCCTATAGTAACGTGGACTCGTAAGCGATCAGACCGGCTTTTACAAGCGGCTCGATATAGCTACGTTGTGTGTAACTATTCGATGTATGGAACAAAAACGAGAGAACAAACGAACGAACGATTGTGCTAAAGTGGCCACATGTACATTTCGAAACGTTATTAGAATAAAATAAATAAAAAAACAAAATCTGCATACGTATCGAGTGTCGTCGAAAGTGTAGCTGTGTCATAACAAACATGGGACTGAAGGATTTTCGAATAATCTACGATAATCATTGGAACACTTATTATCCAGGACAAACAGTAAGCGGAAATATCATTGTCGTACTAGACAGCACAAAGAAGATTCGTGGTATGTTATATTCGAAATCGCATCTTTATCGAATGAATCATATTATGTTATTTTTGGGTGAATAATATTTAATGTATATTAAATATTGTTTTGTGATATTCAAAGATCGAACAGGTGTTTTTAAATGTATGCGATTTTTATACGATTTTTTTAGTGATAATGTTTATGAAAATGCAATTATATGTAGTGAAAATGATGGAAAGATTATGCGAAATTATATGTAAATATAATATATTAGTAGATTTAAAAATATACATATATTATATTAAAAATGAATAAAAAAATATTAAAAAACATTTATAATTCTTTATTTGAAAATAATTTAAATATAATATATTAGAAAAATGAATATTTTTATTTTCACAGAATTATTGCTAAAAGAGATAAGATGACATGAAGATTTTGATATATTTAGAAAAATAAAATTTAAATAACAAAGAAATTAATATGTAAAATAATTTATACTTTTTATAGTTATATAATAATTTCGTTAATCGATATCATTTTTCATTTTTAAAAGTAAAAGTAAAAGGATTTACATCAATATTAGAAATTTATTATCTGAATATTAAAAAATATTTCTCATATTATTAATATATATAAGTTTTATTCTAAATTTTGCTTCAATTTGTAAATTGTAATTGTATTTCATACATATTGTCGAGTTCTTGTCGCCGCATTCCTGTAGATTTTTTTCTTTTTTGTCGCAAGGTGTAGTTTAATTATAGCACTATACACCCGCACAGTAGAAATGGACAGTGACGATCAGCCGTGAAACACTTGTTTTGTCAATTGTATAGCCATTGCATTATTGTTTTTATATTTTTTATTATTTAATTAATGTATTGTTATTGCTATTATTGTTATTAGTAACTATTATTTAATATTTTTCTTATATAATATTCTTTTTTAATATCCTTATAGTTTTACTTTTTACTTATAGCTGTTTATTTTTTATTATTTTATTTTATTACAATTTTGTTCCTTAATCGAGATCTCATGAATTGTTAACTTAATAATGGCAAATTTTACAGAATTATCACAAATATATAACTTTTCTTTAAATTTTATCTTTTGTAAATATCTTTTATAAATTACATTTCATTTTTTTTTTATTTTAGTTTTTTTATTTTTATTTTTACCGGATCACTCACATTTCTGTTTTGAGCGATGCTATTTATATTTTAAATTTATTTCTATAGTTATACAAAAATACTAAACTCTTCTATAAAATTCTTCCGTGATATTCTTGACATTTATTTGACGTTGATATACTGTTCTATTAGCATCGATTTGCTTTAGTTCGCGTTTAATTTTATATTATTATCTCATTGTTAAATGGTAATTTCTGAAATGTGTCAACTCATGTCTGAATTGAACAATGTGAAATGTTATGAATAATCGAAAGTATAAAACTCCTTAATGAATTCATTTATAATTTTAACATTATGATATTAAATCGAGTTAAAATTTTTAAATCATATAACATTATAATTAAAATGCAAAGAAAATGATCATTAATTTTCTTCAAAATAAAATTTCTTCAAAATCGAAATTATTAAAATTAATATAATCGATAAAAAAATATAATATGTATGACAATATTATTTAAAAATTTTATTATTTTTAGGTATAAGCGTGAAAGTAAAAGGTGTGGCGAATACATGTTGGACTACAGATAAGCAAGATATGGATGAGAGAGGACAATATAGAGATGGGACTCAGACAGTCTCTGCCCATGAAGAATACTTCGAGACAAAATATTATCTTGTTGGATCGGCTTCTGGTGAATTTCTAACTTATATTATTTCATTAATTATTTTTATTGAAAGAAATAACAAATTTTTTTTTCAGGTGGTGAAATCGAGATACAAAGCGGGGAGCATAAATTTCCATTTCAATGTGTACTACCGACAAATTTACCTAGCAGTTTCGAATCTGATTTTGGACATGTTCGATATACTGTTAAAGCTACTTTAGATCGTCCTTGGAAGTTTGATCAAGAAGTAAAGAGTCCCTTTACAGTGGTGTCACCTCTTGATCTTAATCAAGAATCGAGAGCTTCGGTATGATTTACAATCAAAATGCTAATTTAGTAAAATTTAGTGAATAAAGCAAAAATAGTAAAATTTTTTAGGAAAAAATAGAAGAAGAAATGAGCAAAACGTTTTGTTGTTTATGTTGCGGAACGCCACCATTAACTGTTAATTATTCATTACCAGTTAGAGGATATGTACCAGGCCAATCAATGCCAATAAAGGTGAACGTTGAAAATCATTCAGGAGTTACTGTAGAAACTATAAAACTCATTCTCTGTAAGGTATATTCGACTCGATAATATTATTAATAATATATGATACATGAAAATATTTTAAAATAACAATGAATCGTAATGGTCTAGATGGTGACTTTTCGTGCTACAACACCGACTACTGATACTAAAACTGAAGAGATTGTGGTAGCAGAAGTTGGCAAAGGACCTATTGAGGGAGGAGGAATTGCAGACTATGAACAAAAACTAGATATTCCTCCATTACCTCCCTCGAATTTGACAAATTGTGGAATTATTGATCTAGAATATAATCTTAAAGTTGTGGCATGTGTCTCAGGATGGTTAGTATATATTTATTATCTGAATAGAAAAAATAAAAAAAAGTTCATTTTTATATAAATAATGATTAAAATATCATTCTTAGCAAAATTTTGTAAATAAAATTAAATTTGAATCAGTTTTTAAAATTATATTTTATGTAATATGAAGCAAGTAAATTAAATCTACTTTATCATTCACTATTTACATCACATCATGACTCATTGTATGTATGACTCTTAAACGAGATTTGTAAAGAATGCTAATGTACTACTTAAATTCTATAGTGGAAAATTGCCCATACAAAACTAATTCTTGTCGGTCGTTAAAGTATTTCGTAATGTAATAGAGACATAACTATGTTGAATAAGATGATTATGTGTTAGGTACTATCGAAATTTATGGCAAAATACACTTATATTCGTGGGTACTGTACCTTTGGTAAATTATCAAACTCCAAGTGCTCCCCCGATCGAAGGATATCCTTCAGAAATTGGATGGACGACATCTGGAATTCCAAGCTCTGATGGAGCTACAACGAATTTATATCCTAATTTACGTAAGAATACTTTTATTTATTTTTAATAATTATATAATATTTTTTATTATTTAAATATTAATTATAATATATTTTTTACTACTGGAAATTTTATAAACTAAATTGTATAGTTCAAGAATGTATTAATTATATAATTATATATAATTAATATAAAATGTATATACTTATTATATAGAATATTTTATGGAGTATATATATAAATTAATACAATGAATTAAATTATATAGCTCCACCATCATATGAAGAATCAACTAATGGTGCAAGAAGTTTATGGGAGCGTGGCGAATCTGAGCATATTTTCGGTATATCGAATCGTTTTTCGCCTAAATATCCTGTTTTCAATTTTGCAGCAGTTTAGTGAGTAACAAGAAAAAGTAATTTGGTGCTTTATTTAAAAAGAGAAAAATGAAAATTTTATATGTATCTCAGCACAGTCTGTAGAGCATATTTTAAGCTTTAATTGAAATTAAGGGCTCATAATGATCGTGTGTAATCAAGTTGATAATCTAATTGTTATGAATGAAATGATGTCTTGATTATATTTTTTTAAAATAAAATAAGTTTTTAATAAGAGTACTGAAAAAATGGTTAACCAAAGGAGATCCTAAGAAAATAGTCATATTAAATGCTTTTTAAAGAATGAGTCGATAATTTAATTTATACAATTTAAAAAAAATTTTTTTTAATTAAAGTGCGAATTATTATATTAAATGTTAAATTTTTGAACTAGTCTCGAAGTTTATGTATCTAGAATAATTAAAATGCACAATACTCAAACGATATTTATTATTATATTATACTATAATGTTAAAATGATTGCTTTTTTAATATGCTGTGTATATTTTCTTACGAAAAATTTTATATATATGAAAGCAATTTAAAGCAATATTAAATTTTTAAATACTGCCGATACTAGAATTCAGTTTTTATGCGAATTTGTTTGAATCACGTTTATATATATACATATATATATAATATATATATATGTATATTATTAATTATATCAATTATATCAAAAATATTATATATAACAAAGATATAAAATTAGAAAATTTGTATTTATATCTATTTTGTTGTCAATAAAATGTATGTTTTTTTATACATTATGGCATTATTTTCACTTAGCATCATCATATTGCTGAATAGTATGTTAAAAATTAAAACAGTTTCTTCATTGCATAAATTTTGGAGAACAAGTGTAGACAAGGAGACAAATAGTGAAAAAAAGACAGAAATAATATAAAAATATTGAAATCAGCGCCATCTTCAGAGTGCCGCAAATGAAACTCATAAAGAAAAGATAGAAAATATTTAAAAAAGGATAGAGATAAAATAAGAATTGGCCATTAGCGCTATCTCTTGAGTATTCTTAAAAATAACTCTTCAAAGAGTAAAAATAACTTTTCAAAAGGTAAAGTAGAGTAAAAATTGAATATTAGTGCCATCTTTTGAGTGTTTTATATTATTCTATTTTAGAGAGATATTTTTCATAATCAATAGATGTCGTTAATAATCAATTCTTATTGTACCTATCTTTTCAATATTTGCTTTTCTTGTTTCATTTACAATACTCTAGAGATGGCGTTGATTCTTGAATTTTTAATCTTATCTCTATCCTTTTTCAACTATTTACTTTTTTTGTTTATACTTGTTCATTTCTTTTTGATATGAAAAAATATATTGATTTAGATTTATTTTATATTTTATTTATAATTTAAATTTGTTTATGAAAATTTTTATCTATTGCAATTATAATAGTTAAACAAAAAAATTATAGAAATATAATAATTTATTTATTTTTTTAAAAATTTAATTTTAGTAAATAATGCAAATATATTAAAAATAAAAATATGTTACATTTTATTTTCTAGTCACGACATCAATGTTTATCAATTCTTCGTTGATCATGTTTTGCGGAAAGATTTCTATCGATAACTTTATTTTATCGAGGAATAATTCATCATACGATATTTCTTATCTATTCACTGGATCTAAATAATATACGACTCGATTTTGTGCTGTTATATTTTTATTGCGGAATATATTTTATCACTGGCTAAATATTAAATTCATCATGCCTTTCTCACATTTTTCATATTTCAAATTTCAATAAATAACAATCATAAAATCATTAATTTAAATTATTAACTTAAATTTATTAAATTTTTTTCAATATTTAATAATTTTGTATTTTTATATCGTTTATAAATAATATTATTTCAGAATTTTATTCTTTGTTTAATATAAATTATATTTTATGTTTCATATAAAAATGTAAAAAAGAATGACATAAAATATTTAAAAATGTCGGAACATATCATTCTGATTCGTTATGACTCTATCACACTGCATAAGCTTATTACTATTGTGAAAATGGATATCCATTTATTTCTTTTATCGTCAGAAAAAAATGATATAATATAAAATTAAATCTATTTAAATAAAAAATATTTTATGTATTATTTGATTATTATATGTCATTATTATATTCTGTATCATTGTATGATATGTAATCGTAGTATAATAAAGTAAATAAAAAATAAGTGGATATCTACCTTAAAAAGATCAAACAAAAGCTTCGTTGATTCGAGTTTTAACAAGATCTTCCATGACATCGTGAAGTGAGTCGAACATTGACGTATCGCGGTCACAGAAGTATCGTGTTTCAAACTCTATGCTCTTGTGTATATATATATATATATTATGATGCTATGTATCGAGTTAGTTTACTAGTTGGACAAATGAGGCGCTAAATGTCAACCAATTTTAGTATACCACTAAATAACGATCTATTGTTATACCTCTTGAAACGTAAATGCTAATTAAAACGACGCAGTTCTAAATTGAACATATTGGTTTATCCAGTTTAACTCTCCGATATTCTAATTTAAGCTATTTCCATATTTGCAATTTATAATAGGATAGAGCAACGTATTATCACGATTCCACAACGATTCGATGTATTAGGTATGTATATAACAGCGAATTTCCAAAACACGATGATGATTATATCCTTGATAATTATTATTACATATAATTCGAAGTTCTGATATTATTCTATTTTTACACTATATTATGATTATTAAAAGAAGTTCAACAATTCATTGCTTACAATTTAAATATTTTAGATTGATTTGAATAAAGCGATATTAATATCGAAATGTGAATATCATGGCGTTTACGATATGTTCGAATGAAGTTAATGTTCGATTTTTGTTCATTTGATAAAAAATCAGTTATTTGAAGAATTAATGAATCTCTAATAAATAATATTGAAAGACATTTATGTTCATAAAATAATTATTTACAAGTATAATTACTTAATTATAGGTTATTTTTATTTGAATTTTAAAAAAATATTTTCTTATTAATATCATATATCAATTTAATATTTAACTAATATAAAATATAAGATCATTAAACATAATTTCTTTATTGATAATGTTTGATTTTAAGATAAGTATGGAAAAATATAAACCCTGAAACTTACTGACAAATTAAGCATTCACCTAAGGCTGATCGATTACGTATATGTATCACTGGACGGTTTTGTGTCCTTGAGAGTAGGAAATGAAATATTCGTAAGCTATAGTCTAACTTGTACGGATGTTCAACTAAAAGGAATAGTATGGATTGCGATGAGAGTGGACGGCTTTTATTATTTGAGAAATTTCATTATGAAGAACGATTGCATGTGTCGTGAATTGTCTTGAATCTGCGCTAATAATAAGTATATGAACATTTAAATAATAAAATTTTATTTTAACAATAATATTTTGTTTGAAAATAATATTTCATAATATATATTTGTTTTATTATTTTAATGAATTTAAAAAAATTACTTATGGATAATACTTTAATTTTAAATTAAATTTTTAAATTATTTAAAATATTATTTCTAATAAAAAAATTTAATTTTTCCACTTATAATATTTTAAAAATTCAATGCAATTCAATGATTTAAATGTTTTATTATATTAAATTAGATTTTTAAAAAGTCATTATTAGTTGAAGTATACAATCATCTCCTGATAATCGTTTTTGCTCTCTTAAATTATTCAGAAGCATAATCCTTTAATTATTAATTATTAATTATATTGAATAATATATTTTCCTTTTATCGTTGCTATTTAATCTAAATGGTTACTATAGTTTATTCGAAATCAGCCATCTGACACGAATAACTTTTCATAGAATATAATTTTAGTTTCAAATCCTATTGAATTAGTTCAGTTTTGCATTTTACTATAGTACATTAGTTTCATTTTGATAAGATAATCATATCATAATGTGAAAATACATTTTTGATAGTTGAACGTAAAAAAATTAGCTTTGAGATACATTATAGAATAAAAGTTTTGATAGATGTTTTATAGATGTTTTGATAGAATTTTAATTTTTAAATTATTGGATTTTTTAATATAATAGATTGAAGAAATTGTCGATAAAAAAAGTTGATGAATAAAAAAAATAGAAATAAAGAAAAAATAAAAAAATAAAATAGAATATTTGATAAATAATTATATATTAAATATTCTATTTTTATTTAAATGTAAGAAATAATTTTAAATTTTAAAGAATAAATCATCTTTGTTTACGAATGGTCTGGTAAGATTCCAAATGTTGCAGTTGGCGCGCCTGCTTAATGAACGAAGGGGCACGATGCGCGTGAGCGTATGCGCGTTAAGTAGAGGCGCGCGTGTACGCCTCCTGTCAGAGTTGTCCGTCCGTAACGCCGCAGGACGAGTTGTCTCCGTAGAAAAGCCGCCTATGGTGG
>NW_006263372.1:1897448-1911954 GCF_000469605.1 Apis dorsata
GGGACCATTTTTTTCCTTCATCGTCCTACGGCTTTTCGCGCACAATCGATAGTCAAAGCGTGTATATCTCACGCGCCACGACGTATACACGTGTACGTGAATGCATCGTTGGTACACGTGCCTATCATCATTGATAGATGTAAATCTACAGTGTTGTTTTCTCATTCTAGTTTATTATTGTAATTTTGTGCAAATGAAGGTTAGTGTACGACGAACATTGTTCGGTTCAGTAAGCGCACGAATCGATTCGACCAGGATGTCTCGAGGAAACATCGACCATGTACCTGCGAATACATCGATGTAATATGTGATCTGGATAACCGCTCGTTTCTTTGGGTTATCTCGATTCTTGGTTCACATTTCGTTCCTGTGAGCTCTTTTCGTGACAGGTAAGCGTTTATTTTTATATATGTAACTCATAAAATTTATTCTAAATTTTCTTGAATCTGATTAATTTGGACAAAAATTGTGTAATCTTCTGTTTTGAAATTTTAACCTTACTTTTGCACAATTATTATTATTTTTTCTCGAATATTTGATAAAATATTAAATAAATAAGCGGAATAAAAGGAATTGGAACTATATAAGAATTATATTTGATATAATTGCATTTTTAGTGAAATAAAAATGAAATGGTATGTTAAAATAGGAAACGATACGATATTTAGAATAATTTTATAAAATTAAAAAATAATTTTAGGAAATCAATCAGACATTAAAATATAAATAAATGATATATGTATTTTATGATCGAATATTTTGCATATTATTATGGTAAAAGATGTTTAAATAAATAATAATATTGCTAGAATAAGTAATCTTTTAATTATTTCTTTTTATTATATAAAATCAATATTCTATTTACATTATTGTTTGCAAATATTAAATATTTATTATGAAACATTGAAATCTAATATAAAAAAAATTATAATTCGAATAATGTTCAAAGTAACAAATTAATAATGTTTTCGAACATAATTCACATTCATTTTTCATTTATTTTCAATTGACACTTTATTTAATTTATATTTTGTTTACAGAAATATAAAAAAATATTTTTATTTATTTTATATGTTTTTTATTCATATTATTTTTTATTATTTTTTTAAAATATAGATATTTTTCAAGTATTTTATAAATTTGGAAAAATAGTTTCGATTTGTTCACTATCGAATCAACGAAATTTATTATTTAGTGTTTCATAAGATTTATTTTCATAATCAATAATTGATTAGGATGAATAACCTATAAGATTGTTTTGTGAATAATCGGGGTCAAAGTTTAAATATGCAAATTCGAAAAACTTGTGGAATTCTTCATTATATTATCATTAGTAAAAGAAATCAACATATTAATAACGTTATAAAATGATAAGATCGGTAATTTTATTTTGTATACGCAGCGCATTATTTTTTTTCTAAAAGATTGAATAAAATTTAATACGCACTAAGTATTAAAAATTTTTTTTTTTTGTATTTATATATTTATTTATATATATTTATTTACATATAGTACAATATATTATATTTTCTACTGAAAATTTTATATTGCTATGATTTTATTATTTTGTAATGTTCTTAGAAATCAACTTACTTTATATACTTAGACACGAACTTTAACATGAGAATTACATATATGATTCGTGACATTTTCATGCAAATTTGTAAATAACTTAGGAAATAGTGAAAATTGTGGCCATGTATGACTTGTTATGATTTTGTTGCCAGTTCTTGTGCTATCTGGTATTTCGACAATGATAATTACAACAAAAGAGTAAATAGACAAGTATATCTCGAGTACGTAGTTCGCTTTTGGTGTCATGTTATTGTCTCGCGAAATATGTTATCGCGCATTGAGGTTATATTTTTGGGAGATGAGTTATTGAAACAAGTAGGTATTTTTGTTCATGTGAATTGGTGTGGAAGTAAGTAATTATCATATTATAACGATATATTGTTGTAAATTTTACTGGTATAGTTAAAGAAGATATTTTTATTTATTTTTATAGAAAATTCTCAATCTTTATTTCAATTTTTAAATAAAATACTTGCTGCAAACTTATTAGGAACTTTATATGATAGTATTAGTATATAATACTAATATAATATAATAGTAATTAATTAATTAATTCTTTTTACAAAAAGAAATTATAAATCTAGGAATATTTTTAATTCACTATTTTTAATCAGCATATTTCTATTACAATTATTATACACTTTTCTCTTATTATTTTTAAAATTATATTTAATACAAAATTAGGATTAAAATCTTTAAAATAATTTATACAATTTACTTTTCGTTTTATAAATACTTTTCTGAAAAAATTTTCAATTAAAAAAAGATGTTATCAATGTTAAACAATAATAAAAAGAAAGAAATAAAATTTCGACGAAGGAAAGTAATTAAATTTACTTCCTTGAGAATAATTATCAGCCTTCATTTTGTTCAATCTCACGAGTAGTTAATTTTCACGGGAAACTAGATTCGAAAAAACAATGCGAAATTCAAGTATCACGGCGAATTTTTACATTTGCATTTATATTCTCATTCCTGTCCAGAACATTCATCCTATTGTTCATATTTTTCCTGAAAAAAATTCTTTGCAATTTCAATATTAGGATGTCCATTCTCCTCCATCCTGAAGAGCAGAGGTACTGAACGCGCGATTAAGCGTGACTTATAAAGGTTGCCTTTTTAAAGGAGATAGAGACTTGTGATGAATTAAAATTACGACGTGAAAAGAGCACGTGTCGAACAAAAAATTGACCAAGAACCATCGTAATTTCATCGTATTTTCCAAAAGTTTGATATCAATCATTTTCTTAATTATGCTAATATTGAATCTCTCTTTAGCTTCCTTACTTAATGAACTAGAATTGAAAATGTTAATGCCAATTTTGTTTGTCAATCATTTTCAATAATGATTTTATTAAAAAAAATTTTAAGCTAAAAAAAAGTTAAAATTCTTAATCTTATGTAAATTTTATATTCCATGAATTGTATGATAATTTTATATTTTTTATCAATTTTTTAGATATTTTAGATTAATAAACTTTTGAAAATCTATTTCAATAGATATTTGATAAATAATTTTTTTTAGATATAATTCTTTAAAATTGCAATTTATATGCAATTTAGTATTACTATAATAAATATTAATATTTATTTGTTTTTTAAATTAATTTCTTTTTTTTAAATTTTTGCAATGAATATATGAATTCTTAACTTTCGATCGGCGGAATAAAAATTTTTTTTATCCCTTTATCGAAAGGCACCTATTGAAGGCAATTTTTCGTTCATTTTTTTGAATTCGGACGGTTGGCCTTTTATTCTCGACGAGATTCGGACGAATAAGAGAACGATGTAATTTTTCTTCTTTTTATAGATTTCACAGTTGGCACTCTCGATATCTATAATATCTTTTTTCTTAAAGATCCCGACGGAATATGATAAAGGATCCGACATTTGTCTTCGTATGAAGAAGGAACCATTTAGCACAGTTGCAGTATTGCTCCCAGTGGAACGATATTATACGAGAAATGTCTGCTTTTTGACAAGGTCAAATATTTTATTTTTACATTTTTTGTTGAATGTATAAGGTAACTTTTTTTTTATTTTTATTTTATTTAATTTATAATACTAGATTTATTATAATTTCATGTTATTATAATTAAATTCTAGAGTTTTTTTATTAAAAAATATCTTTAGAGAATATCAGGAAGATTAAACTATAAAATTTTAAAAAATATAAATTGAAATTTGATTTGTTTGCTATAAAAACATATTTGAATATTTGTTTTTATATTTTCATTTTTGTCTCTATTTTCTAAAATTTTCTAAAAGATTAGTTTTGTTATTATTGGTACTACTGGAAAATTAAATTGTGTTTGCATCCATTCTTTAATTATTTATAAGGTTATGTTATATTTTTTTTACAAGATACAAAGATTCTCTTTTTATTTTATTCATTATTCTGTTTTATACTTTTTAAAATATGTTTTCTTTCTCTTTAAGTTACTATCCCTTTTACGTTCAACAAAAATATAAAGGGAATTCTGAGCTATATTAAATTAAATTTTAATTCCTTTGTTTCATAAGTATCCAGCTTGAGCCATCCAATTTCTTTCAAATAGCAATGCAACTATATAATGATATTTGTATAAACTCAACAGAAAAAATCTAATAATTGTATCTCATTGATATCATACTTACATTACTTACATGAAAAAAATCCTAAAAGCATAATTTCATCATGGATTGAAATTAAAAGAAAAAAAGAAAAGAAAAGAAAAGAAAAAATCGACACAAGCACACTCAAACGATGATTCGATAAGACTGGATCAATAATTTATATTATTGAAATCATCTTGTTCAAGTTTAAGGGAGCAGGAAATGAAAGAGTGTATCTTACGTAAGTACAAGTTACACGAAATTCGAGATGGAACGATCTCGCCAGTTTCCCTCGATACTGCAGTTCTCTTGCTTCTTGAAAATGTAATCTTTTCTGGGATTGGGGAAACTCGGGGATGGCCGAAGTTGTACGGAGGAACCTTTTATAAATTCAGCAGCCGGTATTCGGTAACTTTTGCAAAGGTTTGGCCTGGCGAAGTTTCCATTATTCCACCAGTTCCATTGTCGCGTCTCAATTTCGCGTTCCTCAAATTCAAGATGCTGAATCGATTCCAATATCCTTTTGTCCGCGATGGCACACGATGACACCAGATAAGTAATTTCATTAAAGATATACGCGGGGATCGATTTATTCTCAGCACTTGGTGGTAACAGATTTATACAAAAATATAAATATATAAATATATTTTTTTTGGGGAATTAAAGAAATTTGTTAAAACGGACTGTTATTCTATTTTAATTCTATTTTAATGATTTTCGACATTTAATATTTTCATCCGTGGACTTTTCTTTTTTTTCTTATAATTATATAAAATTGAATTTTTAATAAATTAAGATAGATATATTTTATTTTTGAAGTTAGATCGTTTGATGAATTAAAAAAAAAAAATTAAAAAAAGAATATATTGAAGATCTGTGGTATAAGATATTTGATGCATGATGATGGATCATAGATCATCCTATTTTTTATATTCTCTCATAACTCTATTAGAATAAGAATAAAAGTAAATTCAATTTTTGAAAACCAGTTTGCTCGAGGGTTGATCCACAGGTTGGCAATTCGTGTCTATCTCATGCATATCCTTTTGATATTAGAAGTCTAATTTTAGATTATCTCTATAGAAAGAAGGTTCATAATCTTCATATCTTTCAATGGAAATGACATTTGATTTCTAAACACAATTACGGAGTTTTTTTAACAAATAAATGTCTTTGGGGCTAAAAATTATACATTTTTATTCAAAATCATTTTTAAAAATATGTAAAAATGATTCCATTTCTTCAATAATTATTAAAACATTTCTTTTTTATAAATACTTTCCATTATCTTGTCTTTATCGTATTCAGAAAATCATATGATTGTTTAATAAAATTATTATGAGGTGGAATATCATGTCACTTTGTGACACAAAAAAAAATTACATATCATATTATAATAATAAAAGTTTAATAAAATTATTACGGAAGAAAATTACGCGTGCATGTCCGTTTTTAAATAATTATTAGACGTTTTAATTCTTTTTAGCTTTTTAGCCAGAGAATTTTACGCGAAATTTAAAAGTCTCGTCGTATAATTGAGCAAGGTGTATGTGTATTTCAGGAACTGGGTTAGGTTAACAGCCGTGATAAGTTGAATAGATAAACATGACCGATCGAAAAGTCGGCTGTTCGTCAAGGCTATACCCATTTTTCATTTATTTAACAGGATTTATACGCGCCAGTGATTACGTCCAGTTGAAAAATCGCGTTTTTCCCAGAAAAAAAAAACAAATAATAAAAATATTAGTCTATACCGCGAACCTTAACAGTTAAATCGGTTATATCCCTCGTTATCGATATAATGATGACTTTATTACATGGATATCGTTTTTTATTAGAAGAATTATCGTAAAATTGCCTCGTTGTTCAGTCTCCGCTAGCATTATGTCGTTCTTTGAATACAATTGAAATTATATAACATGACAATATATATATGTGTGTGTGTGTGTGAAATAATAAATTACATGGAATATATTATAACGTATATATAGTTTTAGATTTTATCATGAAAAAAAAATATTATTGACGTTTATATATATATATATAAAGAGAGAGAAACACTCACAGATATCAATATTCTAATTTCATAATTCTTCCACTATTTTAATTATTTCATTTACATTTATTTAAAAGAAAGAGAAAAGTAAAAATATTTAAAGATGATTAAAGATCGAGTCTGCAATTTTTCAATTATTCAATTTCATCAATCGATTTATAATTCTTAGAAAAAAGAAAAAAAAGGAAAGAACAAAAATTATCACGTTAAAAACTTCATCCCAATTATCCAACGAATATCACACATTACGAGTGATTAAAAATTCCAATTTTCTTTCCGCAAACAGCCGGATTTCCATCCCCTTCCATTAATTTGTCATTCGTGTAATGGACGGTTGATTAGCAATTTAATTAGCGGAAATCGGTATGTTTCGCATCCACGTCAGAATAAACGCACACTGGCGCATAATCGATACTTTTGTAACAATGCACTCGCTCCTTTTCTCGTCACGCATCCGACGCGTCGTTGGAACACGAGTTTTTATTTCTTTTTTATCCCATCTCATCTTCGAAAATCGAAGTGACGCGATAAATTCGAAGACGTGATAATCGAGCGGAATAGGAATGTATAGGAAGAGTAAGGAGAGATATGATTTCGTTGATGTAAATTTTGATTGGAGGGAAGGGGGAAACGGTTGATTGTCACGCGATCGATGTTTCACATGCATGCCTCAATATTAATTTTCAATGAGCGATTTGAAAGAATCAACCGCGCCTTTATCGTTGCGAGAGAATTGCAAGATGGACGGGATACATTAGTTGGAATCGATGGTGGATAAAAATGGTGTCTTACAATCTTTTCTTTTGAATTATGATCTTTCTTCTGTGTAAAGAAACTTAGAAAAATTGATACAGTTAATTAACAGTTTTTATAAATTGGATGTTTTAGAATAAGTTTATTTATTAAATAAATTTATTACAGTAAATCTACTTTTGAATATAATTAAATTGAAATATTACTTAAGTCGTTAAGTAAAAATGATGGATATCTTATGAAAGAAACTTTATGCAAGATCCAATTTATGATAAAAACTTATGACTTTGAATCAATTTTAATATCTTTCTTATGTACTTATTTCGATTATGAAGTTACAAAATAATGGATTCAATATTTATATGTATAGATAAATTATAATAATAAGTTTTCGCATCATGAGTTGAGATATTATTGTGAAATAAAGCTTTTGATGATAGAGATTTGATTGTGTGACGAAATTTGAAATTGTTCTGTCATGGATGATAAATGCGCATTATTAATAATGATGATATCGAAATTATCTAATTATTACGCTATTATATCAATGAACAATAGCGTCAGGGATGTAAAATATTTAATTGTACTCGTGCTTCGTTGATAAATAATTTTAAAGAGAAATTTATTGATAAACTGTAGTTTTACTTTTTTGAATTGCAAATTCTTTCTTTCAACCACGAGATCTATCGAGAAACGAATCTAAATCTTTTGAATACAAGGAAATTACATTTGTAGATTACGAAGACTATAAAATCTGTAGAATGTAGGATTTATTAAATCCGGAGAGAGAGAGAGAGAGAGTAGGAGAATCGGAAATAAAAATTTTACAGCCTATACGATTTATAGGCCACAAAAGTTATGGGTTTATGATTTACACGGATTGTCGAGAAACACGTAATATAGCTTTAGAGGATCGATTGTGTATGTAGAAAAATAATAAAAAGACGAGGCCATTTAATTTTATTAAGATTTTGCTTAAGAAACGCCTGCACGCAGGCAACCAGTCCGTCCGTACACGCTACATTTAATAACGCATTACAATGTCACAAGAAAACTTTTTAATGGAATATTTTTAAGTTGATGTAATCGTATCATTAACATGCATTGAAATTTTAATTTAAACGAGAAAATGTTTTTTTTTGTTTCCTTATTAAACATAAAAACGATTTAGATTTATTTCTTATTTAATAAAAAGTGTCTTAATCTTTTTAACATTTGTTTAAAATTACAATGAACAGGTAGGATAAGAGAATTTGAAATAAATATCTGTTTATCTATATTCAGATTTTTCATTCAGGTTTTTTTACTGTTAAAAATTTATATCGTGATAC
Organism: Apis dorsata; assembly: GCF_000469605.1. Lineage (NCBI taxonomy): Eukaryota > Metazoa > Arthropoda > Insecta > Hymenoptera > Apidae > Apis > Apis dorsata. Next base: position 1,905,759 of record NW_006263372.1, read on the forward strand.
AACTACATAAATTGAATGTGATACCTGTTAGAGTTACGTTATAACGATTCTATTTTTGTCAACACCATACGGTATTGATTATTTCCATAATGTCACAACATTTACCTTGTTAATGTGTCATCGATTAAGAGAGATACCTTTCACGCGCTCGTCGTTGAAAATGTTTCGTTCATTTCTCATAATATATACTTTCGTGTTGCGTAATTAGTCGAAGATTTTTACTTTATTTTATTGTGCTATGAATCTATCGAATCTTTTTTTGTAATGTATTACATAAATATATTGTAAATTTGGCATTCATTGTTATCACTAAAAAATTATTGCTTATGTAAAACTTGCAATAAAAAAAATGTGTAGATAAAACATGGCTTAAAAAAATATTGTACAGAAATAGAAATCTAATTATAAGAAAACTAGGTTATGGTGTTTAAAACGTGCTTGTTAACTTTTTATAACTATTGCATGCTTCACAAGTTTATCATTCTTTATGAAAGATAGCATGTTATTTTAATACTTATTATATTACTGAACACAGAAAATTAGCATATTAAAAATAATCTCTATAGGATTTGGAGAATGTCAATTTGTACAGTTTGTACAATTGCATGTTATTTCTGATTTATAACTGTCTAGTTGTTAAATTTATCCTTAGGTCTAAGATTCCTTGGTTTAGGACACCTCCTGATACAAGTAGAGAGGAAGTATAGGTTTATTTGGAAGATAGAGGAGAGAGTTCTTAGTGGAAGTGGTTTTAGTATGTTTAATAGAGAAGTTTCTAACAGAGAGAAATTCATTGAATTTAAAGAGGAGTTTTAATGTATCTTGTAGGAATAGTTTAGTGGATTTATAGAGGAAGAGCTTAGTAGATTTAATACAAAAAGTTTTTTGGAAAGATTTTAGTGGATCTAGAGAAGGAAGACATACAATTAATAGAAAGATTTTAGTATATCTAATGGAAGAAGTTTTAATAGTTTTAATTAAGGATTTCTGTAAGGATTAGGTCAAATTTTATAATATCTAATATCAGCAGATTGAATATGATTTATTTTTTTCCTTTGCTAAGTAATTTTTTTCCTTGATTGAATTCTTTTATTTTTATTACAATTTGTTTATAATCTCTCTGTATATAATATTTTTTAAATAAATCTCTTGTATTCTGCAATTCTATGTATTAAAAAATCTAAGATGAATTATAGATGATTCAATAAGAATGAAAAGAATTTGTGAAAGTGTGAATTCAGTTTAAGCTTTTTTTTTTTTCCTCTTTAAAGCTGATGAATAGCAGCTTTCTAAGATAGAAATGTTTCATTCTTGTGTATCTCTTGTTCTTTTTGTGCCTTTGTGTGCTTTTGTGAAATTGTTCGAGGAAAGCTTTTTTTCTTGGATGGAATTGTATCGTTGGTGATGCGACTTAACGATTTTCCTATAATATATTATCAAAGAAGATTCGTATAAAGAAATTATTTTTCACGTAATGAAATATTGCATCGATTTGGAAAAATCTATTAACCTTTCCATTCTTTCGAAATAGTTTTTAATCGTGCAATTTCTATCGATGTGGAAGAATTGATTTTGGTCAGTGATTTGTCCTAGAATTTCAAGGAGTTCGTTAAATGTCAAGTCGGTTTCTATTTGAAGTCTCCATTATTTTTCTGATGACGTCGTTTCCTTATCTATTATAGATTTGATTATCAATTATTGAGCATCCATATCGATTCTTAAATAGGGATGTAAAATGTTTATTAACAAATATTGCAAATACACAATTTTGTATTCTATTTTAATATTCCTTACTTTTTTTTTATCTCAAATTTATTATTACATTATAACAACGATATCCAAATGATCTCTGATCATTTTAAAATCAACGTATGAACAATTTTTAACATTTTGAATTCTCAACAAAAAGATAACTCTGTTCTCGTTTAAATTAAATATTTTTCTCTGTGAAAATTTTATCTTAAATTCTTTTTAAAGAATCGATGCCGAATTTTTCAAAAATACATAAATCTTCAAAATTGTATATTACTTTAACATCAATCGAGAGTATTTTTTAAATTTTCGTTTTCGTCTGATCGCGTTATAAATTACTGTATATTCAATTTTACAAAGAAAATTGAAAATTCCATTTCATGTTGTTACCATGTTGTTTCCAGTATCACGGAACTGCCGTGAAATTCTCGAAATTGAAGATAATATGATTAAATGTTGTAACAGAGAAAACGCGAGGTCGGAGATATTTCACAGTCCAACTTTAATATAAAACTTCGTCAAAGGGTTGATTGCGAAATATCCCAAGCTAGACAGAAGTTATATCGTTTTATTATTTAACGCTTGGCACGAAATTCTCGCGAACCGAGACATATTTAAAATAATATGAATTCGCAAGAGTGCTCGTTTCTACTCTGTGGAGAAATAGAATGATGTATAAGTAGATCGTTATCGTCTCGTTCTCGTTATATTACACGCTTACGTAATGATGCTAATGATGTACAGTGACTTTCAAAATTATATACAGGCCGTTGACACATTCGTGTAGAACTTTCGAAAGATTCTAGGCAACGAGAACAGAAACAAAAATGTTGCACGATTCAAATTTTTTATATAATAATTTTATAATACTTTAAACAATATCTTTGATCAAAATCATTCAAATCTTAACAGTTTAAGTATTAAAGATAACTTTTATTCTAATTGTTAAAAATTAATAAGTAAATAATAAAAAAAAAAAGTAATTTCATTATTATTCCATTCTTTCTCCCTAGAGTGGAGATTTTATGATTTTCTTTGTTTCTTTTTTTCATCTTTTTTTTTCCACAGAACGTTAACAAATTGGCGAACGAAGGACAGGAAAAAAAGGGGGAAAAAAAAGTATCACGTGCAAACGATAAGGTCAGTGTCGGCGTAGGAGACACGAACATGTCTTCTCCAAGCCTATATGTCTATATTGTAAAATCTACTACTATATAATTCCGTTGAACTAGACCTACTAACATCGAGACAGCTTTTGTATCGATCTATTTCACACGCAGGTAATGTGTGCTTTTAGCAAACAGCTGCCGGTCTACGCGTCTCCGCTTCGATGACCGAAGTTATGCGAAACCGAAGTCTATAGACAGAAGAGTACATATGGGAATGGTCAGGTCAATATGTGACTTAAAAAAGAATTAAAAATCGTGGAATGAGAATTATACGATTCAGGTGAAATAATTTCTGCAGTTTTTTTTGAAATATATATGTATATATAGGGATTGTGAAGAATTGATTTTTATTTCATATTTCTGTGTAATTATATTTCTAATATTGTATAAATTTTAATTTTATTCTAGGATAGATTTGTTTATAGGGAAAATTATCATTGATCTTTATTTCATATTGTGAAGGATGGATATTTGAAGGATATTTATTTAATTTTTGATAACTATGATTGAAAAATGGCATTTGGCATTTGATTCTATGAATCTATGATTTATGAGGTTTGATGTTAAAGAGAAGTCGAGGTAAAATTAGCATTTCATTGCTGAATGTTATTATAATTACTTTTAAAAGAAACTTGTTCTTTTTTTTAAATCTAATTTAAGTTTCTTTATTCGATTTTCATTTTAGATATCGAAAAGAAGATATTTTGATGACATTATTATCAAGAGTAATATATCAGCAATTTTGAAGTTGTTCAGGATGGATAAGACATTAGCTTTCTAGGAAAATTTTTTCATTCAACAAAGAAGTATATAGTAATTTAATTTGCGAATTTTATTTTGATATCTTAATAAAATTCGATTTTATATTATATTTTCAATAATTTCATTCAAAATTATCTTTTATACAATATAATTATCATAATTTTTCATTCATAATTTATTATTTATGATTTTTATTAATTTTAGTTTCTATTATATAATATATTTAGTTTTAATTATTGTTTTACATGTTCCATATTTTTCCATTATTTGAGAATGAATTTATACATGATTAATAAATTATAAACTTCAGAAAATATTTTTCTTCATTTAATTCTTTCAAATTTTTGTTAACATTTCATTTTATTCACTTTATTCATTTAACAAAGACATTCATGTGCTTCTTCGTTGACTCTACGTTATAGATCCATAAATTTAATTAAAATATTATAACTTCGAAACCAAGCTCCATAAATTGTAACGACTTTATTGTTAGATTTTAGGAGGCAAAAGCAGTAGAATGCAATTTAATTCATTATTCCTTGTAATTATATATTTATTAAAATTCATTAGTTATGAAGATTCTTAAAAAAGTATGAAAGAAAATTGTTGTTCTAAAATTCGCAATAATTTCTATATGCAATAATTTATTTTTTCATATTGCTTCATATGAATTAAAAAATTAATCGAAAATTAAAACATTAACGATTAGAATTTATTTTTTACTTAATAAAGTTTTTTTTGCAAGAATTTTATTTTTTAGAAAAGAGAATTATATTTTCTTCACTTGTATTATTCTAATTTTTAATGATAATGATCTATTTATATTTGTTTCTATACTAAGAAAATATTGATTTATATTTTATTAGTATTTACACAATATTCAACAGTGAGGTATTTAAAAATATCAGTTTGATATCAAATTGCTGGCAACACAAAAGAACCCTGTCACAAGAATGATTTATGATGTTGGTATAATCTATATATGCATATATAAAAATAGTTTTGCATACTGAGAATTTGCCATATTGCAATTTTTATTCTTTTTTGTATATTATGCGTCAAAAAACTCGATAATTGAAGTTTATATTTTTTCCTGAAAAAGACGATGCTTTAAATCAATTTTCAGAGACGTATAATTTTTGTAATAAATTTCAAAGTATGTAATATTAATCAAAAGTAAAATTTAAGAATCTTTTTACTTTAAAAAATTTATTCATCAAAAACGAACGAAATGAAATTAATTAGGCAATTTTAATGAAAAAGAAGAAGTTATAATGAAAAAAAAAAAAAAAAATTTGAATTCACAAGTGTATGTATATTTATATTATATAATATTAAAAAAAATTGTTAAAACGATGAACGAAAGCTCATTTTTTCACGTGAATATTTCATTTCAATAATTTTAATTCTTATTCATTATCATAAAACGGTAAAGTTTTTTTTACAAGATATGACATTGTTACATTTAGCCTTCACTTGGTTAATAGTAGAAAAATTGTTCTGCAAGTTTTGTAAGGTTAATGATAAGTTTCAAAAGGAATGCTATCAGTACTTTGATGATGACTATACCCAAGTCTACCTATAAGACTTTTTTACAGTGGTAATCAATAGATGACCTAAATTGGTTCGATGGTAAAAACGACTTGTAGCGTTTTTAGATAGTTCTGGAAATTGTGCTTTGAAACACTTGAAAGACATATGAAATTATAATATTAAGAAATTTTATTTTATAATTAAAATTTTAAATAATTTTGTATCTTTTATTAATCGAATTGACGTTATCAAAATTTAATATGCGATATTGTTTGGAGGAAATATCGATTTATCGATTAATTTCATCGATATAATCGATTATTAATTAATATTATAATATTCTTTCTCAACTCGATTTTGAAGAGAAATAAATAATTCTTTTTCTAATATTTCTTTCATAATTTATTATATGAACAGATTATAAAATTTCGAAAATGATTAAAATCGATGTGTACATTTATATATATATCGATATATAGAAAATAATTATTAATATTATAAATATTAATAATATACAATTAAATATTAATCGAAGTATGATTAAGATTTATGATTTATAAATTTATGCATTATTCATAAAATAATATTATGTTAATAATTATGTAACAATTAAAAATATGAAATTTCACGATAATTTAAATTTTTGAACGTTTATCATTTCTATAATAATCTATAGACTATAGTAATATACTATAGTAATTATTACTAGTATATTACTATAGTAATTTCTATAGTAATTTCTATAGTGATATAGTAATAATTTAAATAATATTTTTTATTCAGATTTGTGTGGCCAAAATTTCATTTCATTTCTTATTTTTAATTAATTAATTCTTGTATTATTTCAGAGTCAAAGAAAATCTGAACTAGAAGTATTCCGGTACAAAGTGTTCGTCTCGAGATTCTTTGTGAGCTGGGCATGGTCTTAGGGACGACGGCGGGGCGATGACGCTCTACCACCGTCGTTCGTCATCGCCACG
>NW_006263372.1:1912140-1926745 GCF_000469605.1 Apis dorsata
CCCGGACCCGATCCTGAAATTGGCCCTGATCCTTGCCTCCGTTAACCAACATTATCATTGTTTCTCGACGCGGAAACTGGCAAAGACGAACGCCATTTGGGCGTTCGAGAGGAGGTATGAAGGATCGACCTCATCGTCCTTACCGAGATCATCACGGACAGGCGATGCCCTTGGAAGAAGTTCAGGGATTGCTGCTTCCACCCTCCAGAACAGGTAATACATTTCTTTATTTTTTGTGCAGAGCAGTGTTGTTCAGCAGTTGGCTGCACTGATAAAGTGACCAATAGCCGAGCGGCAAAGCTCGGGCAACATCGGGTAACATCGAGCAAGTTCGGGCAAGTTCGGATAACGAACAATGTCTAATAGAAACTGAAGTCTTTCGAATTTTCACTTCGTTAACTTTGTGTTTGTGACTCTGATTTTAAATTGAAGATTTAACTTCATTAGTTTCATTGTTCAATTGATCAACACTGCTCTGAAGATTTCAAATTCTGCTAGTTTTACTATTTATAGCTTGATCGTTTGATCAGCACTCAAATCTCCACTTCGCTAATTTTACTACTCGTAGCTTTATGGTAATTTCATTATTCATAACTTTACTATCAGTTATTCGTTGGACAATCACAGACCTTCAATTTAAACTTCAAATTTCAAGTTATATTTGATTATATTTGATTATTACTAAGGAAATTTTCTATAAATTAATTTGATAAGTTTATTGAGATAATGAAATAAAGATATTAATAAATAAATCGAAAATTTTTCAGAAATTTTTTTCAAAATCTGGAATGTTAAGAAAAAATTTGAGTTGAATAAAAATAGAGCCAAGAATAGTAAAGAGTTAATTAAAAATTTGTTGATGAGGAAAAGTACGCATATTGAAGTATGCTTGGAAAGTATAATATGTCTATTTACTTGTTAGTATAATTGTTATGTCAGCCTAGCAATTAAAAAACCTACTTTTACATTTGTGAATTCTGGTTTTCACGGTGCACTCAAGTTTTTATTCATTTTAATTTCATTTTTATTACTTACAAAAACATTGCTTGAGGCCAGTATGTTTTAAAAACGCCAGAGGTAATGAAATAATTAACCTGTATAAAAACAAAAATATCTGAATAAGACAATTTACAATTGGTATTAATATAAGAAATCCTTCTTAAATAATATTTAAGTGTAATATAAGTGTAGTATAAGTATAATATATTATCATGAAACAGTTAAATATAGATTTCCAATTGATTTCTGTCATCAAACAATATCAAACAATATCCATCTTATCAATTCACGTGAAATCAATCTTAATACAATTCGAATTGACATTATCATCAAATAACATCAAATTCTCTTTAATTTAAGTGAAATCAATCTCGATATAATTCCAATTGATATCTATCATCAAACAACATCAAACATTATCGATGAGAAACAAATAATATTGTTAGTTACATTCATATCTAACGTGCGAATTTCTTCCCCATCCTCTTAGTTCATCATTCATTCTATTTTATTTTCCTTTGAAATAATTGATTATCGTGTTGGAAATTGCGCAATAAGACAACGTTAGATCCTTGTCGTGTCCGTTTGTATAATTCAACGTGAAATAACGCTACGTATTACTACTAACTTCCAAATATTTCAAATATATTGTATACATAACGGTTGATAGTAAAATTTTACGACTCGAACAGATTTCATAACCGACGACTAAATCTGGCTAGTTGCACTCTGTGTAAGATTATCCGTATTTTCGTTAAAATTTGATAGAGCAATTAGGGTATTTCTATTAATTATCCGTTATTACATTGATTAGTGATCAAAAATTAATAGAATTAAATAATAGATTTGTTTTCCTTTTTAAATAATTTATTCTGGTAATTGTAGATTTTTATAATACTAATAATCTAGAATATTTAGTCGTTTTATAATCATGATATATATCATTTAAGAGAATTTATTGGTAATTTTTTGAAATTGCTTTAATAATATAGAATTACGATCCTCAGTTTTATGTTGTATCTATAAAGTCTGGTTTTATAATTCATTGTGTTCTAAATTTCTACTTAAAATATGATGAGCTATTAAGAGTTATCACCCTAATTTTTCTTCTTTCTAATCTTTATACCATACCCCATTACCACGTTCTTCTTCTTTCTTCTTATCATTATTTAAGTGTGCAAATATGTATTTATGAGAACATAAATTATGTAAAAGAAGATATTGCACATATTAATTTGCTATTTATAAATTATTGTTCCATCTTTAAATTGATAGAAATTTATATTTTTATTTATTTATTATTACAAATTCACTCATACAAATTTTGTCTTATGTTTGGAAGTTGTTTAAGAAATCATAATAATTAATCATTGCGAATATTATATCCTTGTTGAATAATAAATAATTATTAAAATAATAACTAACAAGCATCCAAGTTTCAGATCATTATGGTTATTTAATTAAATATCAAACATTTCTTTGAAATATCAAAGAAATGTTTTCTACAAGAAATTCCATAATTTCTTTTTTCTGTTCGATATCATTATCACGCATGAATAATTTTGATAATTTATCAAATTAGAAAGAAGGGGAGGTTGAAGGGTTAAGTGGGTTTTACGTTGGCACGAGTTATTCGAGGCTTGGTAAAACGAAGGTTAATTACCACTTAGCTACGTTCCCGAGAAACCTATTCCCTCGTTCATAATCTTATTTCTCTCAATAATTATAATCTCACATTGTCAAGGTGGTCGATTGATTTGAGATTGATAAATCGATCAATTAAAAAAATTTTAAGTTTTTAATTCATTAAGATTCCAATTTTTTTAAAATAGTATTGAAGACACTTTCAAAAATTTATTTGATATTTTTTTGAATCACTTATTATACATTATAACAAAAATTCAACTAGATTTTAAAATTCTTTAAAATAAAGTAAATTTTTAATTTTTTGTTAAGTATCTAAGTATTAAAATAATATCATTTTGAGAAAATCAACATTGATATGGCAACATTGAGTATCAGTGAACCTGGATGAATTTCAAAAAGACTCAGTATTCAGAGAAAAAATAGGACTTTGAGAAAAAGGACGAAAGAAAAAGCATATAAAGGTAAAGAAAATATCGAGAAAGAAGAGTCTGAGAGAAAATCGGTTCTCATCTGCTTGAGTCTGGACGTCACATGTATAATGTAAAGTACCTCGAAGGCTGCACTTTGAAAGTAGAGAGACAAAGGACTGAAAATATCTAGAGAAATCTGAGTAGAGAGGTTTGAGAAAGGAAACAGAGAAAATTTTTTTTCAAGTTTTTTCTAGTTTTTATTATTAACTGGCAATTAGTAACTAGCTTTGTTAGAATTGAATTATTAAATATTAACAACTTAACTCAAACAAATATTTTTATAAATTTATAATATTTTAAATTATGTTTATGAATTATTATATTTTTATAACATATAAGTGAATTTTTTTTATTACATACGATTATAATATAAAGAATATTAAAAAAAGTATCACAAAAATTATAAATAAAATACATATAAAAAAATTGACATATGTTTTTATATTAATCAAAGGATATTGTAAAACTTTTTTTCTTTATATTTTATTTTAATATTTATTCTTTACGAGAAAAAATGTTGGTTACTAATAGTATAAACATCTTATATATGTATTACGTTCATTAATAACTTTTTAATCTAGGCTATGGTAATTAATTGTCGCTGTCACAATTATTAATCAAAAAAATGGTCTTTAATTATTTTATAATTTCCCGCGAAAATAGTCGCCTTTAAATTTAATGCGATATATCGAATAGGGAATTAAGACCAATTGCTATTAACTTCGAGTCGTAAACGATACTTTTACCGAGGAATTAAGCGGGAGCGACAGTAACGCCATCTGCGAGCCTCCGACTCATTTCAAATATCCAGTTACGTATTTCTTAGTGTACGGCCTCATTGCGGTTCTCTGTTTTACGACAGGTAACCGGGGACCTCTGACGATTGTACAGGTCGGGAAAGGAAATGGGGGCGGTGGAGATGGCGGAAGTGATTTACTGAGATTGGAACCACCCTCGGATTTAAGACCAACTCCGTCGCCCTTGTCCGAAACGAGCGCAACATTGCAGTCCGACAACAATGATACCTTTAGCGGAGGTGAGGCTATTCTTTATTGTGTTTCTTTTCTTTTTCTTATTTTAATCTAGATATTATTTAGATCGTTCCATAAATTCTTATCGCGATTATAATACGATTACGTTTATATTATTTATTCATTATAACTTCGGAATTGACAACCTAACCTAATTTAATTTCATTTTTGTATGTATGTATGTAGATAGTATAGATGTAAATAGTGAAAACTAAGAGAAATTGAAAACAAGCATTTAAACAAACAGACATGTATAAGTTACGTATAATGTTTCGGTGTTTATTGATGTTTTTATTATTTCGTGTTTATGTTGAATTCGAGGAATAATGGAATGACTATTGAGGATATTCTGTGAAGAGAGTGATCATATAATGAATAAATATTATAGATACTGTAGAATATATTTTGTCATTTTTGTCTTTTGCTTGTAATATATATTAATTGCTAAATAAAAAATTAGAAAAGGTAATAGTAGTGAGATTGCTAAGATTATAAAGTTTTTAAGAAGGGACAAAGTGATTTTTTATTTATTTTTAATACAAGAGATAAATATGATTTCTGTAAAAAAATTATAAGATAAAAGAGTTTTTTCATTTAAATCAATATTGATTAATATTATACATATTATAATATATTCAAATTATCAATGTAATAATCATTATGATCTTATATAAATTTAATATATATATATATATATATATATATACACATATACACACACACACATGAATTGGTAAAATTGGATTAAAAAGACGAAGTATTGGGAAATAATACATTTTGATGAAATTTTTTTTTGATTAATTGAAAATATTAATTTCTTAAAATTTTTTTTTATAATGTTTTATTTTTTTGATAATTTATGTGTTTTTTTCATTGTCATGGATTTCTCAAATTATGATTGCATTTTGTATTTTTTATCAGATTCGTAGATATCTTTAATTATATTGTGCAGATATTAATCAAATTTTTACTTCTAAGTAAAAACATTTACATATAAATACTTACATATAAAAATTTAAAAAAAAACAGAAAAATTTATTTCTCAACTTGTCAAAATATTTGTATGTATCTATTTTTAATGATCCTTTCATAATTTGAGAAATAAAACTTTATTATTTCATATCCAGCAATTTAATAAATTCAATAAATTCACTATTATTTATTCTTAATATTTTATTGTTCCATATATCTGTTCTATATATCCATATTTTTGGTTAAAATCATTTTCTTTACATCCTCTTATTGATCTAGTTAACAACCATAAAAGTTTAATCACATTACAACTGATTAACTATTATTTTTTGATTCTCATTTATCCCAGAAAGTCAGTTTTAGTTTTCTTTGGTCAAGAACAAGTTAGTTATCAACAAGATATAAGACAAAACATTTCTGAATCTTCTCAAATTTTGAAATTAGATAATGTTATGTCATACTTATTAGGAAATTTCAAAAGACAGTGTAATCATTATCTCTGTAACATATTAGTTATAATTTAAAGTCAATGTAATATTAAAACTTATATATTCAATTTATAATTGATAAATATCTCAAAATTATTTGTATGTGATTCGCCATAACTTTCAAACTTTCAATTATTATATTTATATTATTTTATATTGTATGTATATTGTATAAACTCCGAATATTATAATATCCAATAATTTTATTAAAAATTATTTTCCATTCGAATAGAATCAAGAATGAAAAATTGTGATTTCACTCATGTATAAAAATTAATTATTAACATAGAATTGAATAGAATACCTTCAGTTTAAAAAAGTAGGATATCCTGTCAGTAAAAGAAGATTTGGTCCTGGTTATTGCTAAGCGATGGTGTGAGCAAAAAATTCAGTAAAATGGGCACATCAAAGGTGGACGAGAAGTTGTATCGTATGCATCTTTGAGTACAAAGAATATGAGTTTCATAAATAATGTATTGTACACGCGGTATGAAACGTTAAAAAGGAATATATTTCGAGTTAATATGAAAATAATGATGCTGAAATGCAATATGTAAAAATTGTGTGAAATTAAAAATTTAATAATTCTTTAAGTGGATGTTTAAATTTACATATAGTAATTTTTAGTATTTTATAACATCTTAATATTTTTAATGTTATAATCATCATTATTTATATATTGCATCTTTACTTTTTGTAAAATTATATTTAAAATATGTTTAAAATTTAAAATTTAAATTTGCAAAGCAATTTATAATTTAATAAATTGTTTTACACAAATTTTTTTTTAAAAAATTTTACAATTTTGATATTACAAAAATGATTAGTCATCGTCAGTTGTTTTCAACGCATTTCCGATATTTCGTATCGCTGTTTAAAAATTCATTCGAATATAAGTCTTTAAATAAAGTAAAAATAATCGTAGATTAATTAAATCTTTGATTTAATCGTATTGTAGTTTGCAAATTATTTCTATATATAATTTAGTCGCCATATGCAGATAACATAAACTATTTGAAGATTTCATTACCAATTTTCTATATTTTTCAGTGAATTTTTTTTAATTTGACGATTGTTCAAGAAACACCTATGCGTTACATTTAATTTAATCTTAGAATAATCGAGTATTATATATATTGAATTCTAAAAAAAATTATTTTCCATTTTTATCAATCACATTTGCATTGCAAAAATCTTACTCTATGAATTATCAAATTATTTTCATTTTTTTGTATTAAACCGTAAAAATAAAATAATTTATCCGAATTAAATAATAATTATTTCAATTACATCGTTTAAAATAATATATCAAACGGAAGATAGAATAAAAATCTCGAATAATTCAATACCAAGAATTATTTTTCGATAATTCTTGTATCTATTATATGTCCATCATATCACAATCCATTTATATATTTCATCGAAATATTAAATTCAATCGAATTGGTTACCATATCACGGGAAAGAAATAGCTCGATTCGAAATCGTTCGATTCGTTAGTCGAATACCATTAATTACAGGCATGATCGCGGAATATATCGGATTTTCTGGTGGGTAACACGCTTTAATTCCCCGTCAGATTGTTCCTACCGGCTTGAAGTCCATATGTAGCTTATATTTAGTCGGGAAATAATTGGATTATTTGGAACACGTGGTTCGTTTAGCTTTCTGTGGTTTTTTCACCGACAACCTCGACAGTTTTCCGCGGAAGAGCCACTAATAGAAACGTCCGGATTAACTCTCGTTCGTCCCTTTTGTATTATATTATATATTATATGACATTTTATATTGTACTGGATAAATATTAATCCAATATTTTTGCAGGCGATAAAAAATTTAATTATTTTTAGATAAAATTTTGTAACCTTGAAATTATTCCATACAATCTTATGACAAAATATGATATAATCTTTTGAAAAAAATTTGAAATAATTTTTAATAAAACAATGTAATTACTGCAATTGAATTTATGAAATTCTTATATAACGAGATAATTTATTCTAATGTGTTATTGTAAAAATTTTTATTCAATCAAATTATAAAATTTTAATTATTAATAATTTTATCGATATCACAGGATTTCGTGAAAGTTATCGTCTTACGTTTTTAGAAAAAAAATTAAATTCTAGTAATTTTGAAAGATTAATAACTTTTTTTTTTCTATTCTAAAGATTCGTACATGGTGAAAAGATTCGTAAATTCCATTGTATTTTGTTTGACACATTGAACGCATGAATGGATAAAGAAATAAAAAAAAATATCAAGTGGCGTGAATATTAATACCAAACGCGATCCTCAATGTCTGTCGCAATTTGAATCGCGATTATGCAGTGCGATTTGATGAATAGAGGGATTTTTATGATTGACTGTGAGAACGATGGAAATAATAACGACACGTCGAAAAAGAAGAAATATTGCAGAAATTCGAGTATCCGGAATAGAAATGTACCTAAGATAAGTATTTCAATTTTTTAACATCGATAATTACACAGATAATTATTCTTAATTATTCTAATTATTAAAAATACAACGATAATGAATTAATAAAAGGAACAATGAATCAACAAGAAGGAAATCATTTACTAATGATGCTATAATTTTTTCCACGCCACTGCATCGATTATTGTGTAATCGAAAATGTAGTAATAAAAAAAAAAAAAAAATAAAAATAGAATAAGATTATCGATAATCGATATTCATTTTCAGTGAAAAAATCGAATAACGAAAACTGGACAATGTGAAAAGGCCTTAAGGCGTTATGGAAAACGACCATTATACCAAGTTTTCAATTATACATGTAATCGAATGATATGGTTAAAAAAGGAACGAAAGATAGAATAATAATGTGACATGGAAGACGAGGATTATATCGATCGACAATTAATATTCATTTTCAATTAGACGATTAAAGAATCGAATAATGAAAAGTGCATTATACTGATTTTATAATTATATATACAATTATATATATATTTGAATGTCTAGTGATATTAAAAGTCACTAGCATAGTTATATCGATCGATATTTATTTTTAATAATCGAAAAAGATTCTTACATTTACACTTCACTCACAAAATTGAAGTGAATACATTATACGTTCTGTGTATTATAAATTATAATATGATTTAATATAATTTATTTTAATTATCATATTATATCATACATAAGCAAAGATAGAAAATAACCATTAGCGACGAGTTATCGAAGATATTCGATAATAATGGACTCGTTTCCATTTCGTGTACGGGCTTCGCGGATTTCGCGTGGTTTTGCACCAGCTTTGTGAAACATCTGTGGCTTCGACAAATGGTAAACAGTTTATGTCATTATATAATAATACCATCTCTATGCACTGGATATGATTAACGTGGCTGATTTGTAATGCAACGACGACGCGCTCCTCCTGCTACGACGTGCATGCGATTCCTCGAATATATCGATAATTTGACATATCGATGTCTGTTACGTTAAACGATGTGGATCATAATGATAACAATCGAACTGTGGATTTTTAAACAAAAATCAAAAATTTTTATATATTTCAATATTCAACGTATTTAAATATTATATTTAAATTTATGAATAGGATTGAAAAAATGAAAAGAGATTTGTTTTATTCTTCGAATGTATTATTTCCTACTTTTAATATTTTGTTTTTTTGCACGTCATATGCACGTCATAAGTAATTTTTTTTTAATGTTACATGATTAAATTTTGCATAATAGCAAATATATGTATAATATGATAATAATGAATAAGTTTGATATGACTTAAATTTCGTTTAAATTTATATGTAATTGTGTAAAGATTAAATTGTGATAAAGGAATCTATATTTTAAATAATGAAAGTACAATGTTCTTTTTTTCTAATAAATATTAGTAAAATTGTATGTATAAATAGTACTCGAATATAAAATTGGATAAAATTTTAAAGGTCAAATTGTGACAGTAAATTATTTGAAATTACACAATTACCAGTATGTAAACTTTTATTTTTGTGTTTGTAAAACTCATAGTATTAAACTTTTTCATATACACAAAGTTTCTTAAAAAAGTTGGACAAACTGTTATAAAAGTTGGTACATTTGATGGATCGAAACTTTTGAAATTGAAGAGAAAACAATTGTGGAGCGAATTTAAGATATTTAGTAAATTATTTAATATAGTAAATACCCATAGATGAAAAACATGTATTTAGATATTTCAAATAATTTGGAAAAGAAGAGTTACAAAATTTTTATTAAACAAACTAATATGGATTTATATTTTCTGATATAATAATTATACTTTTTTATACCATTATTTTTCTTATTATTTAAGATTAAAGTTATTTTCATCTATAATCTTATATTACTCATATTGCATATCTTGTGCAATCTTTCCAAGTAAATGCAACTAAACCTCAATATTCTAAATTTTATAAATAATTAACTTTTTAACACACACACATTTTCTTTTCCATATTTCAATCTCATATCTCCATCATATCATTTTTCATACAATTATATCTATCCTCTACTCTATAAGCAATTTACAAACCAGAGAATCTCGTTGAAAAAATCATTTTCCAATTCTTATCTTTTACTAACGACTATCTTCGATTCGACGAGAAAAAAGTCTTGAAATCTCTTCCAATCCCTCCTTATTACTTATACAAAATACTAATCCATATCTTACGAATGTTCAGGTGTCGATCCACGATTATTGTTGGGCGCAAACACCGGGGGCGACCGTAACACGTGGGAGGGTCGTTACCGCGTGAAGGAGCATCGGCGTGCTGGAAAAGCGACCTTTCAAGGTCAGGTTTACAACTTCCTGGAACGTCCCACCGGCTGGAAGTGCTTCCTATACCACTTCTCTGTGTGAGTATTTGAAGATATATGTATCAATTTTTCCATATCTTGTTTTTCTTCATCCATGTGTGTGATGTGATCGTTATTATTTTATTTTGTTTTTTTTTTCGTTATATAGATGATACTGAATATGCACTACCAGAATATGATGTACAATCAAGTTTTCAATTTAAAATTTTGGATCGCACGTTTGATTTATTTTTCTATGAGAAAGAAGGTTTGGCGATTTCAAACTTTTTATGTAAATAGATATGTGGATATTATCCACGTAGCAGGAAGGTAGGTATTTTGAGAATTATCGATAGCTCCTTTTTTTCTCTGATTTTCCTAAGAAACGAGAAGGAATTAAACATTTCTTATGGATGAGAAAATGATTCGTTCGTGTTTTAGTCGATGTCATAAGTTTCTAAAGTGGTATATGTATCTTAAAAAGTGAAATTCTAGTTCCAGAAATTAATGAGAGAGATAACTTCGTGATAATAAAGCGAGCAGAAAGTACGATAGTTAACCGAGCACTTATATGCTGTACCATATGTATGCAGTAGTATGCAAAAGCGTTGGTTTAACTGGCCTCGAGTATGTTAATTAATGTTTAGTGAATAAATATATATCACAACATATTGTAAAACTTAGAAATTTGATCCGATTTAATTCAAAATTCATTCTTATTTTGGAAAGAAAATGTGTAAAATTTGTCTATTTGCATGCTACTACAATACAAAAATTATTTTCATAGAAAGTGGATAAATTTTTCACTTAAATGTCAGTGATGATACATGGAAGAGCGGATTAACGACATATTGGCCCCGCTCCTTAGATTGTCTTCCGCATCAATCTTTATTGTCAGTTAATAAACGTCAGAGTATGTTATTTTTCGAAAAGATTGATCATGCGAATAAAACGTAGAATTTCACGTAGCATGAAAGAAAATTATTTATAATTTAATTCGTATAAATGGTTGGTATATAGATTCAATTGCGTGAATTTTCATTTCAAACAGAGAGAAATATTGGAGAGAAGAGATGGATAATTATTTAAATATTAATTCTTCTGGAAATTGAAAGAAAAATGAGATGTGACTTGTTGTTATGATTATCCAATTGTCTGGACATTTTATAGGAAATGAAATTTAGGATAGAAAATTAATAATTCAAAGAAAATAAGATTTCCAATATTTTTAATAATTTTACTTTAGAAAATTATGTAATGTCTTTTAACTTTTAGTGTACAGTATAGATTGTGATATTAAAATTTGTGATAGATTGTGTATTTCTGTATTTTTCAGTAAAGTAGATCAAGGTAATAATAATTGATAAAAATATAAAATGAAAAATAAATGAAAAAACATATGTCGGTTTCATACCATGTTATAAATGAAAAATACACGAAAATGTTTTAAAAATTTATCGTGATATCTAATTGAAAACAATTTTTGGCTTATAAAAAATTTTCAGAACAAAAATTCTCTTTTAAACTAAATATATTATTTTTATATAAAAAAAACTGAAAAATAAATTTTGCAAATGTTTACATTTAATTTTTTTTTTAATTTCGTTTTAATTATAATTTTTTTTCATGAATTTTATGGTATTATATATAATAATTTCAAAATAATTTAAATAATAATAGAATAATTTAATATCACATACGATACGTTCATTAAAAATATATCACATTTTGTTAAAACATGGATAAATTTTATTTAAATTATTACGATCGATCGTTGGATATTTATTTACAAAGATTTGTTAAAAAGTTAAAACTTTCTCGTGTAGATGGCGCATATATACCGACGTACATCCTTTCGTCTGATCAATATCATAGTCATATCACTTACCATACGTTCATGTAGAAATCTGCAGCAATGTGATAGTATTTTTTTTTTAATTTTTCTAATGGTATATTTGTAATAAAAATTACCATTACAGATCCATAAAATCGTAACATTTATTGACGCGAAATAATTATTTTTCCAATATAAAAATTTAATTTCAAAAAAAGAGATTTCTAAATATCCACGATAATCTAGAATTTTATATATCTTTTTTATATATCTTTCACTTTATGTCTGGAATATTATATTTTTTTTATTACCATAATTCGTTTTATAAGGTTTTAAAACGTTTTCGCATATAGATTCTCATTCATAAGTTATAAAATATTTAATAGTAAGAAATAGAGTACTTGATATATTTTTTATGCTAAAAAAATCAGAAGATAAAAAAAAAATAAACATTCTATTATATCTTATGCTATAAAAAAATTTTATAATAAATGTTACATTTTATATTAGAAAATGACTTATAGAGGATTGTGTATTAGTGACTTGCTGCTCTTTCAAGAAAACAGCTTTTTTTTACTTCAAGCTACCCTTCAAATAACATTTTTTCACGGATATTAATGATCGTCCATCTATCACATTTCTATAACAAATGAAGGTTTATTTTTTTCAAGTTTACTTCGCTTATCCGAAAAGAAGAAAAATTGATACTTCTTCTTGCTTTCGTTCCATTATAAATAAAGTTATGAACAGTGGAGGGTTTTTTTTCAGGAATATATTATGTTTGGTGGAAAATTTGCAAAAGTAAATGTCTTGGTTGACATTTTAAGAGTACAAGTTCTTCATATTTTTTTTATAAACAAAATAAACATAGGATAATTTATTAAATTTATTTCAATATATTTTTTCACTATTAATGGAATAAAGTAATTTTGACGAACACATATATTTAATTTAATATACATTTTTTTATTTCAGATATTTTTTTCAAGTTTTTTTACATTTTTAAATTTTTCTCTCATTTGATTGATGTCAAATGATAATGATTGTAAGATTGCATAGAAAAATATGCATCTTTTATACGGAATGAATTTTTATCAATATGCTGTATAAATCAAAGTCTTTTTCATATTTATATTTTCAAATACAAGAATGATTTTTACATTCCTTTCCAATATTCTACAACATTTTTTATTATCCTGTTACACAAAGACAATCAAGTCTTTAACTATTCAAGTTAGTGAATTTAAATAAAAAAAAATTATATTGGAATATTTGAATAAAGAAGAAAGAAATATTTTATATTATTGTTTGAAAATATTTTTTTCTAATTCTATATTTATAATAATCATTTTTATTTCAGTTGTAAATTAATCAATGACAATGAATGTTCCGATTTAATAATAAATGTAATTATTAATAACATCTAATTATTAATAAAATCTTAATTCGAGATTAATTTATTATTGATGTAACAAATTGGTTAATGCAGGCGAGATATTACATTATAATGGTAAATTGAAGGTGTATGAGCAAGAATTTTATGACAAATAATAATAATATTATTATTAATCTTTTATGTGACGGATACAAATGTTAATTGAAATGTAGTTGAATTATATAAATTTATAATAAAATAATTATTCTATACACATTAAAATTAGAAAAGTTTATATTACGTCTGATTATTATTTTAACATACTTCTGTAATAAATAATTAATACAAAACGAACTTTCTTTTAGAACGTAATTTTAACTTAAAAAATTTACCCGAAAAAATGTGCTGCCATCTATCAAACACAAAAATACCAATACATACAATCTAATAACATATTATTTCATATGTTCATTATTCATAAATTAATTCAATATTCTTTAACCTAGTAACACAGAGATATAAATATCTACAATTCAATCATAATATCATTTCATACATATTCATTACTCGCAAATTAATTTATATTTCTTCTTCAACACGTGATAGGATTGAAAAATGATGGTCAGAAATCTCAAGGCCAGTCTTGTCTAAATTTAATCAAAAATTTCCAGAAACACGAGAACTTTTTCACATCCAAACGTCGTCGATCGCCAATTATTCCTTCCGTGAAAAGAATCACAGGGGTGTGCAATTAAGTAATTTGCCTTGTCCATCGAGCGGGGAATAACCGGCATCGCTATCGTGTCAAGTTATTCAAATTATTCAAATTGGATCATGCAACGCCTATACCTTTTTGCATATATATCGTGTACGAAAAGGGGAGGCTTTGTTCGCGTGAGGAATGTTTCAGTCGATGATAACCGGAGGCTTTGACGGTAACATACTTGGGGGAAACTGGCTTAAAAAAAAAAAAAAAAAAAAAAAAAA
>NW_006263372.1:1926926-1933397 GCF_000469605.1 Apis dorsata
AAGCACGTTCGAAATAAGGTCATCGCGGTATTGAAGAGACACGTGGATTATATTTCGAAAGAAATATCTTGTTTCGTATAAAACGTATAATATTCATCGAAATAATCATTTGAGACGATGCTAGATTTACGTGCACAGATTTGTATGATTTGTTGAGATATGGAGATTGGATACTCTCCGTCGGTATCGAATTTAATCTACTTTTTTTAAGGTTAGGATTTTAAGTTGAGGTTAGGTTTGAAATAAGTTATGCATGCTTCGTATGTTTTTCGTGAATAAAATTTACGTGTATTTAAGATAACAATATTACGAAATTACAATATTATTTAGTGATGTGTATTCATGGATATTCTTTCGATACATCAATTTAAGATCATTAATCTGAAGAAGTTTGTGGAAAGTTTACTTAGCTTCTTGAATTTTAATCTTTCCTCTGACTGTCTATCAAATTACTTATAATATATAATTTGCATTGTATCGTTCCAGCAATATAGCAACGAGCGAAATACGAGACATTTTGCAAAGTGTTCAACTGTTGTAAGTACGAGTAAAGCAAAATTACACGTCGTCGTAATGGGAGCGCTATTCGTTGCTCGTTTTGCTCGAAACGATATTAAACTTAGAATTGCCGTTTCGAAACGGTATATTTCGTTGATGTGGACTCATTCCAGAAATGTATTCAAGGAAGTTTTTAATTTTGGAAAAATTAATAAAAATATTACGTAAAACTTTCACATCCAAATATTATTTTTTTTTTTGTTGTAAATCGAGAGAACAAAATCATTTTTTATTATCGAAATCGTTTTTAATACACTGAGACACGACGTTTAAAAATATAATTTTGATGTATTATCTCGTCAAAATTTTTTTATTCGCGACATTTTATCAACATTTTTTCAATCAGTCCAAACAAACTCTTCCAAGGACAATTCCTTTCCGACATTTCAACCTGAGAAAACATCATATCGAATCAACATAGTCGTATCGAACAATCCTGAAAATAACGTTCTCCGCGTTTATTGACACGCCACAGTTGCATTAAGCGTTATCGGTGTAACGAGTGTTAAGAATTATACCGGATACAAAGACCCTCTCACATTCTTGACACGAACTAACGAGATCCAATCAAAACCACCTATCATAATTCACGCTGTTCCTCTCCATTATTACTATCGATCTTCAACGGTAATTTCCACCAACGTCGTATATCATTTTCCCCCATTAATGAAACGTTTCCACAATGTTGTTTCCATTTTATCTTTAACACAAGATAGGGTATATTTTCAAAATTTATTTTTTCATCAAACTTTTATTAATTATAATCGATCGAAAATCCTTCGACTTTTAGAGAAATTAAATAGAAATGTAAATGTATCGAGAAAATTCGTAGGGCGAGTCGAGAGCTGGGCATAGAGATGGAAAAAGAATAGAGCGAAATCAAGGCCTGATGTATAGAGCGGAAACGGATGGATAGATAGGATAGGACAGCCAGTCGCCTAACGACTAATATCGATCTTCTCACTTTTATAACATGTATATGAATATAAGAGAACTGCACGTTTGCGTTTCACTTTCCTAGTTCACCTTGGTGATTCATTTTTTCCCCTCCCCACCTTCTCCTGCCTCTATTGTACTATATCTGGACCCTGTAACCTACTTCTTTTCAAAATACAGCCACCGAGAAGGATCTCCCCGAAGCAACTCTACTACCTACCTGTATCTTTAAGACAATTCTCGCGAAAATTCAAATTCCCATGCTAAATTGCGCGCCGTTTCGTATATTTTGTATATCTAACTACTTTTTTGTGCTTCTACATGAAATTGCTTCCGAATTTTTCCTTTGTCTCTTGGTCGGAAATTGCACACAATTGTGAAATATTTAAAAAATACTAATGGTGATCGCGATCCGAATGTTACCGAGTCAATCCGAAGATCTCTAATTGAAGAGCTCGGGAACCGATCGCTTCCGATTGTTGCCGAGTCGATCCGAAGACGCACGATCTCTAATTCGAGAGTAACCGATCGCTTTCGATTGTTACCGAGTCGATTTTTCTAACCTTTAAATATCGGGTATAAAATGAACAATTTAAAAATGATACGCGTCAATAAATTCGTTTAATTTTCGATTTTTCCACAATAAAGGAGTCGAAGAGAGGAGTTAGTTGTGATTATAGTAGTTTCTAGGGCAATAGATATGAAAATAGAGGATCTAGCGAATGTTTAAATTTAGATATTGGGCTGCAACTAGAGTGTGCATGTTAGAATCATTTCTAGGAATATACATGCATACGTGTATTTTCACGTGCATGAATAGCAAAATGAATGGGACAATTTTAAACAGAAAAAGAGAAGTGAATCGTCTTTAAAATATGTTGCTTAAATATATTCAATTATTTTGAAAATACGATATTTTATAAGCGAATATATGTTTGTTAAAATATTAAAACGAACTTTGTATTTTTTATTTCTCTTTTTTATTTTTTCTTTTTAACTTTTTTTCTTTATGCTCTGAACTTTATTCGCACTCTTAACTAAATAAATATGCATTAATGGTATGCAGTATCGAAATACCTTCTGTAATAAAAACATGATGGTTATTAAAGGGTATGTTGTACGAATCGATAAAGTAAACAGTTGTTAAATGCAAAGTAAATTTACTGGTCGCTGAAAAAATCGAATAGATCGATATGAAAGACTAGAAAGTTCAAGAATTTTATGCTGCAAGAATCAACGAAATTCACCAAAAACAAACGTTTAAAATTGTATACGAGAAATTATAAATTATATTTTTTTGCAAGAAGAATATTTTAAAAATGCAAAAGGCGATAATAATGGACTCGATATTCGACAATATTGGATTGAATTCGGTGTTAAATTAATCCACGAGAGTGGCGCAAAATTAATTACAGACTTATTAATTGATATTATTAATAACAGAAAAGAGGGAAATAAAAGAAGTTAATATCTTTAATATTCGTTTAGCAAGCGCAATAATAGTACTGAGGAGATAGCCGGAAGTTAAATGGTTTAATGGCAAAAGTTTAACTTCCCTACTTTCCTACCGAATTCAATTTTATACCTTTCAAGAAACCGGCTGTGATTAAAAATACTGGATGGGACTGTTTCTTGCGTATAAAGTTAAGGACTCGTAACGTTTTAAAAGAATTTTCAAGTCGAATCAAGTTCCTTCTGTGAAAAGAAATGATGCAGCCCAATAACCACTGTGAATTGAAACTGTGACATTCAAATGAATTTTCTCCAATCCTTTTAAATTGAATGAAGAAAGATGACACTTTACAAATAATTTTTTATTATAATCTTATTATCCAAATATAATTTATTTCTTCATTGTATAAAAATTTCTCTTCACATCCTCTAACATCTATATATAATTATAATTTTATTTCGAACCAAGATTTATCAAATCAAATAACATAATATTTTCAATGAATTATTTTTTCGAATTCTAATTCAGAAAAATAATGAACGAAATTCTCTCTGGATAAAAGATCAATATAAGTAAAATATCGATTCGATATGTCAAATTTGAACGAATAAAAATCATATACGAAAACTCTTTTATAAATTTCTTTTGATCAAAAGAATTTTCATTAAGTATGGCAACACCATACACGAACCCTTTCCACGATTCAGAAACCACATTACGTTCAATCCTCTCGAATCCCCTTAAATCCACCTCATCACGTACACTTGATATATATATATATATATATACACACACACCAAGACATACTGTGGAAGCACATAGTGGCTACACTTCTTTTCGTCAAAAAGGAAGCTCTGTTAAATTTAAAAAAAGAAAGAAAAAAAAAGAGAAGGAGGAGAAAAGATGGAGAGAAACCCATGAACGAACGAGATAGAGAGAGTGACACGCGAGCACAAACCGATCGGCTCGTCGATATCGTGCTTCAAAGCGAATTCTTTTCAAGACGATATTGGAATCTCGCAAGCCTATCACGCTTCCAATCGGGGCAATCACAGCAACGGAACACGTTGATCGATAATGGTTTCCGGTGGCGGTGGTTTTTCATCGCGCCCCGCGAGCAACAAATGCATTATAACGTTTAAATTCAGAGACGAATTTTCAGATTTTTCTCTTTTCAAGATTTAACGATTTTTCTTTCGCTCTTTGTTAATCGTGGATTATTTTATATATTGCGCGGATATTTTATATATTTTATTTTTTTTTATTTTTGCAATTGTTTATAATTTTATAGGCCTGTGTATGTATTTTATTATTTCGAGTAGGAAAATTTTTTTTTAATTTTTGCAATTATTTATATTTTTATAGGCCTGGGTATGTATTTTATTATTTCAAGTAGGAAAATTTTTTTTTATTTTTGCAATTGTTTATAATTTTATAGGCCTGTGTATGTATTTTATTATTTCAAGTAGGAAAATTTTTTTTTATTTTTGTAATTATTTATATTTCTATAGACCTGTGTATATATTTTATTATTTCAAGTAAGGAAATTTTTTTTTATTTTTGCAATTGTTTATAATTTTATAGGTCTGTGTATGTATTTTATTATTTCAAGTAGGGAAATTTTTTTTTTATTTTTGTAATTGTTTATATTTTTATAGGGCTGGATATGTATTTTATTATTTCAAGTAGGGAAATTTTTTTTTTATTTTTGTAATTGTTTATATTTCTATAGGCCTGGGTATAAATAAAATAATATTTTTAATTAAATTACGTTATTAATCATTTTTTTTTATTAGAATTTGGACAATTATGTGATTTTATTTCGCGTTCTTTTTTTATTCTTCATAATAAATTTTAGTCGAAATACGAATAATTAAAATTTTATTGTTTGAATATTGTCGACACAATGACATTATTATCTGATGTAATGAATTCACGAGCTATTCGAGATATCAAGGAAACATTTATCCCTGATATAAAATGTGAAACGTGTTTAATTAAAAGTGTAATAGGGAGGGAAAATTTGATGTAATGCGAATTTAACAAATTTTGTCTTCAGGATAAACTTGTGTAAAAATGTACACATTAGAAACGAATTTAATTCGTTCGTAGATTTTGCACGGATAAATGTAAACAGCTTTACGCTGGCTTAATCTTAAACTCTTCTAACTGGGACATTTTTTTAACAAAACATTTCTTTAAACGTAAAGATGAAAAGAAAACTTAAAAAAGTTACTTTTAATTAAGTATATTTTAACAAATGTAGATATATCCAGTATAACATGTTTTGAACTTTGACAAAATAATGCTAAAATGTAATACAAGTTATTTCAAAGTTAAACAAATTACGTTTATTTTATTAATTAATTAATAATTATTTATTTAACTGTAATTATATTTATTTATATTATTAATAATATTTATTTAACTATAATTATTTATTTAATTAATAATTATTTATTTTATAGTTGTCATGAATAATTTATCTTATTCTATTGCCTGACCAATGAGTGACTTATACTACTTAATCTTCCACAATCACTTCATTCTACTTGTCTCATCAATGACTGATATATACCACTTATTTATTTTGTTATTTCACTTTTGCTTTTTGAAAAAATTTTTTTTCACTTTCTAGAGCGATAGGTGATACAAAATTATTAAATTCATAGAATTATCATAGAATTTTGATTAAGTAAAAAAATTGTTTGTCTCTGATGATGAATATATCAGTAAATAGTTCGTGGTTAGAAAACTATGATAGAATCGATGATCGTCTCTTATACAGGTTATAAATATATATTTAGCTCGACGTTCCGATAAATCATGTCCAATTATTATAGTCTCAATTTATATTCATTTTCATTCGTTCCATGCGTTTACACTCACTTATGCAAGGAATATTAATAAATCCCTAACATTATTTATCGAAATACAAAAAACTAGTTCAAAATCCCAATAATTATTATTTACTTACATACTTTCCCTCCATTTATCGTTACATCAAAAATCTTGAATCGAATCTTCCAGAAATTTCCATTCCTTTCCCAGAAAAATATTTTTATTAAGAAGCGTCCTTTATTTCTATTCAACTTTCGTCTCGAAAATTTGAGGATAAAGATCATCATCAACCTCAACTACTGATTTCTACTTAATCCTAGTCGATTGAAACTCGGACTTAAATCGGGACGCATCTGGGTTTCAGAGGGACGGTTGATCCAATCGCTTGGTATTTTCACGAGAGTCGAGAGGGATGGTAGGTGGTGCGCAGCGAGAAAATTATTGTGACACAGGGGTTGCGGCACGCGAGGCTTGGTGACCCGCAAACAGCGAGACACCCCATTCCATAAAAGCCGTCCATCAAGCATCAATAATGCAGAAGGGTCGTGGTGTGGCCTTGCCGCGAGATATCGACCCGCGCGCGAATATCGATCCCTTCCATCCAAACACCCCATCCAGCCACCAAGTAAACCCCTCCCCCCCTCCCCTCGTTCTTCCCTCCTCTTCTTGCCGCGCTTTTCGCA
>NW_006263372.1:1933648-1935173 GCF_000469605.1 Apis dorsata
CCCCCCTCTTTCTCTTTCACCTTCGAATCGCGTATTTCCCTATATCTCTACCCTCCTCTCTTCTATATATACAGCGGCTTCCTGTTTCTAAAGGAGGTTTCTGATTTGTTTGATAATATCGTAATATCGTTGGGGAGGGGGGAAGGTTTGTTGGTATTGCTGTTGGAGGTATCGATTTGTCGGCGATCCGTCGAAATTGTTGGATGGATGGCGGAATTTAATCGATGCTTGAAAAAATTTATAAGGGTGGATTTTGAAAAATTTTTTGGAATTAATTAAATTTGCGTTATCTTACAAATATTTAGGGAATATCTTTAAAAGTGGAAAATTTTGGTTAAATGTTAGAATAATAGGATAGAATAATTATTAAGGAAATACATTAATAATACACAAGTCGTATAAACTTGGAAATTTTTATTTTTCTTATAGGAAATGCTTTAGATAATTAGAATAATTATTAAGGAAATATATTAATAATACACAAGTCGTATAAACTTGGAAATTTTTATTTTTCTTATAGGAAATATTTTAGCTTAGCGAATAGTGCCAATCTTCAAACAATTTTCCACTAGATCTCTATTAATTTCCAACTAGATATCATCACAATTTTCAATTCTTCTATCTTCGTTATCTACCGATTAATTTTAATCATCCAACATTAACAATTTCGAGACAAATTGGCTTCGTATTCCTATTAAATTTGAACGCCTCGATTTCGAGTCTCGATAAGATCTTTCGAGAGAAAAATGGAAAACGAAAGAAAGAAAGAAAGAAAGAAAGCTACGAGAAGATAAACGATTCAGGCGCGGACGATTGGAAGCTTGCGAAACTTTTCATCAGGCGCGAAAGAAGCTATTCAAGTTTGATCTCGTATAGGGTATAAAAAAAAAGGGGTGCGATTCAAGGAGCGAGGGTGTAAACTCGACGCGCGAATATCGATGCTCGCTCGATCGCGTATCTGACGCTACGAAGTGCGACCCTTTTCTCGTACGTTTGAATATTGCTCAGAATCGCCCGTCTCCTTTTCACGCTTCTCTTCCCCATTCTTCGGTATAGCGAGTTCTTTATTCCATATATCGAGAGCAGGGAAAATACGTATATATTCGAAGTGAGATTTAATAAAAATATGGCGTCTTTGCGGGTACGTTATATTAGCTTCGATTTATTATAGATTAGGTCGATCGAAATTTTTTGAACGAATAAAAAGTGTTTTGAATAGTTTTAAATAGTTATTAGTAATATTAATAATAATATAAAATTTGTTTGTCGTATTATTGTGGTTAGATTATTATATGGTATTTATTACATTATCTTCGATTCGCTCGATCGAAATTTTTTGAACGAATGAAAATGTTTTGAATGATTTTAAATAGTTATTAATGACGATTAATTTAGATTTTGTGATCAAAAATATTTATGAGGATAAAAATATCGCTTGTATTATTGTGATTAGATGATATCATTATATTTCGATATAGTTTCGATTCGATCGAAATTTTTTAAACAAATGTTTTGAATAATTTTA
>NW_006263372.1:1935472-1936024 GCF_000469605.1 Apis dorsata
AATTAGATGATATCGTTATATTAGTTTCGATTCGATCGAAATTTTTTGAACAAATGTTTTGAATAATTTTAAATAGTTATTAATAACGATTAATTTAGATTTTGTAGTAAAAAAATATTTATGAGGATAAAAATGTCACTTGTATCATTGTGATTAGATGATATCGTTATATTTCGATATAGTTTCGATTCGATCGAAATTTTTTGAACAAATGTTTTGAATAATTTTAAATAGTTATAAATAACGATTAATTTAGATTTTGTGGTCAAAAAAATTTATGAGAATAAAAATGTCGTTTATATTATTGTTAGATTATTATATGGTATTTATTATATTATCTTCGATTCGCTCGATCGAAATTTTTTGAACGAATGAAAATGTTTTAAATAATTTTAAATAGTTATTAATGACGATTAATTTAGATTTTGTGGTCAAAAATATTTATGAGAATAAAAATATCGCTTGTATTATTGTGATTAGATGATATCGTTATATTTCGATATAGTTTCGATTCGATCGAAATTTTTTAAACAAATGTTTTGAATAATTTTA
>NW_006263372.1:1936043-1939630 GCF_000469605.1 Apis dorsata
GTTAATAACGATTAATTTAAATTTTATAATCAAAAATATTTGACGATAAAAATGTTGCTTGCGTTATTGTAATCAGATATACTATAATTATTACAATTTTAAATAAGCGATAGAAGATGTATTAAATTAAACAAATATTGTATTTTTGCGAATTAAATGAATTTTCAAGCGGATTCAATTTCGAGTAATAATCTCTCGAGATCTCGCGAGAACTAACATCACGATTCAATTACTGTGACAATAGATGGAGGATACATTCTATTCAAAATTATACGCGAAATAATTATACGCAACGAGTTACATCATAGATTCAGCGACTCGTTTCGAAATAGAACTCGCAGAAATAATCTGGAGAATTTAATTATTCGCGAATGGACGAGAAAGAAACGTGTTTTTAAAAAAAAAGGAAAAAAGAAAGTACCTCGAATACTTCTTCGGAATATTACTTTCCTTTCTTTTTATTTTATTTTTTTTTTTTTTTACGATCTTGCAGGGAAAGATAGGTGTAGAATCATTTATAACTATATATTGGCTTCCATAGAGGAATCTCACGAAATAATTCACGAGGGCCTTCGAGATTTGATTTTTTCCCGAGGTCGTAACCATCTTCTTTTCTCCTTTCGTCGTTTCTTCTTGTTCTTTTTAAAAATTCATACATAAATTTTACTATCCGTATAATATCGTGAATTAATTCGTGGATTATATATATATATATTTTTTAACAATAATAGAGAAAATTAGAAATATTCAGCAGAAACGTTTCGAACGATTCGGTTTCTTGTTATATTAAATTACGAATGACCTTCTGAAAATATCGCTGTGGCATTAATCCAAAACTTTCGATGGGCACTGTACGTATCGACAGGTTTTTTAACCTACTTTTATTCTCTAAAAATATCCATTCAAATTGGATGTACGGTAGGTAAGCTGATACCCTCGTGGGAAAATGTTTGATGATTTCACTAACTCTTACGGTGGATTAATTATTCGCATGATGGATTTACGTAATATCCGTCTAGAGAAGTGAACACGGAAATCAGATTGCAAGACGCGAGAAAGAATCTGATACTTACACTTACTCCTCACTTATCTCCAAGAATTTTCGCATTGCGATATTTTATATCATAAGTTTGAATGGGGAAACATTGGAAATAATCAAAGAAATAGTATGAGTAATAGTTAAATAAAAATAAAAAAAGACAGGATAATTATATAAGTTCAGATAAGTAGAGTGAAATGAAAAATTTATTTGTTTATAACGAAAGTAAGAGTAATGTAAAATATATTTCATATTTTAAATCTTAAAATCTTAAATTTTAATGGAAAATGTAATGTTGTAGTCAAAGTGTAATACTTAAATATAAAGAGACAATTATCAGACAAGTAGAGTGAAATGGAAAATCTATTTAACGAAACAAATAGTGTAAGATATATTTTACATCTATTTTAAATCTTAAAATCTTAAATTTAAAAATGTTATAATGAAAGAAATGGTATAGGTAATATTTAAACAAATATAAAAAAGACAGGACAATTATTGGACAAGTAGAATAAAATGGAAAATCTACTTATTTATAAGTAAGTAATAAAGTATATAATATTTTGTAATGTTATAATCAAATAATATAAATATAAAAAGAGACAGGACAATTATTGGTCAAGCGAATAAAATGGAAAATCTACTTATTTATAAGTAAGTAGTAAAGTATATAATATTTTGTAATGTTATAGTCAAACTTATAAATATATATAAATATAAAAAGTAATATAAAAAGTAAATAAAATAAAAAGTAAAGTAATATAAAAAGTAATATAAATATAAAAAGAGACAGGACAATTATTAGTCAGACAAGTAAAATTTGGAAACTCTACTTACTTATAACGAAACAAGTAGTGTAAGATAGACATTTGTCGGGCAAGTGAATTTAATCAGTAGAGCAAGTAGTATATATCAATAAACAGATCGAGCAAGATTGGAAAAAAAATACTGGCAAGAAGTAATTTTAAATATAAATGTTATATTATTATGCGGTCACCCGTTAGATAAGTAGATTCGAAGAATTCGATTTTTTGTATTTGGAGGTTTTTCGATCTATGTTCGCATTATCGTTTTCTTTTTCGAGGCTACAGACTGGAAGATTATTGGTTCCATGCTATTTATGCCAATTTTCTTTTTTTGTTTCTTCATATTGAAATTTTCATCGAGTTTTCTTTTTTCGATGATCGAATTATTCTTCAAATAATTTGAAATTTGATCGAGTTTAAATTTAATATCGTTTCGAATTATTTACAAATAATAATATTCGTTCGTTTTTCCAACATCCTATATATATATATATTATATAAAAATAATATAATTTAATATTATATAAAAATTACGACAGTATATATATATATATGGGGGAGAAACTTGAAATGGCGATTACCGATCGAGGAATGTTCAAAGCGTCGTTAAAGGACCACCCGGTAATTCTTATCCTTGCGAAATTCCCTCCATCAATTCTCATACATAAATCTTGCATCATAACATTAATGTCCCGCGTGTAAGTCAGGATTTGTTGAGTAAAGCTTATTGACGAGTCCATTAGCGAGGCCAGGAAGGAACACATTTCTCTCGTTTTTTTTTTCCCTTCTTTCCCTCTCCCCTCCATTCCATATCCTTCTTCCATTTTTCTTCCAAAAAAATTTCGCGTTTCAATCAATACGTAAGTAAACATTTATTACGAACAAAATTATTTCTTGCAATTTGATTATTGTATTCGATCGGTATGCAAGACTCGATCGGTAAAGTTGATTTTCTTTTTTTAAAGAGGAAAATATATTTCTCTTATCTTCCTGAAATAATACATTTTGTTTGCAATCAAAAACGTGTTAATAATTAACACGTGCTCTTATATCTAATTAACATAATCTCAGGAGAATAGGAAACATTGATATATTCTTCTCTCGGTATTAATGAACACGTTTCCAAGCAGTATGCGTGACACGAGCCCACTCAACTAATTGAAAGAAAATTAGGGAATGGATTTCAGGCACGCAGATACTTCCTTATTTCCTTCCCAACTCGAGATTTTAAATTCATCCAGTTGATTACGATTAATTTCTGTGATACAACAAATCTTGCAAGAAGAAATTTTGATATAATAGAATCAAATTTTCGAACGTGTCAAAATTATTGCATCGTGCACATAAAGCCATTTTAATATATTACAATTCGAAGCTTCATGATATACATGAAAGCAAACCATAAAGATTTTAAAATATCTCGAAAATTATAATCGATATAATATAATTACATATTCCAACAGATATATATATATGATTAAAAATATCGTTACCCAATTCGATCTCGTCATTTATTATTTCTTTTCCAATCGATAACTGGCTCGCCCGCTCGATGGTTGACTTATACCACTTACTTTACTCGATCGCCTCGTCACTACACCTTTATTCCACTTATCCGACCTATTACAATTTATTTCCTATTCGCTATTCACGCTATTCTCTTCGATGCGGTCCCGTATTTCTTTTTAATCCAAAATCATTAAAATACCCCCCAAAAAAAAAAAAAAAAAAAAAAAAAAAAA
>NW_006263372.1:1939805-1940298 GCF_000469605.1 Apis dorsata
AACGAACCAAGATACACTCACGGCTCGTCCAAAGTCTTAATTAGCCGAATCCCAATTCCATCCAGGAGCAAAGGAGCGAGATGGGAAAAGGGTAAGGCGATACAAAGGAAATCCGTCATTAAACCGGGTGACAATGCGGAACGGACACAGGGGGCCGTATAGAATTATCCTCTTCTTTCTTGTCTCTCTGTGCAAAGACGCCACTCCACCTCGAAGACAATGGTGGTGGGGCGGTGCTCGCACGGCGAGGTCAGCTTCTTTCGCCGAGAAGATGAAGTAGCCCGAGAGTGGCGCACTCGACGGCTTTCGAGTGCGCAAACAGCTCGCTAATGGGCACCTTTGCACATTCTATTTCGGATTTCTCGAATCGAGCTCCGTGATTTCGTAATCCGTGTGTACTCGATTTCGCTTTCGATAAGAATAGTCTGAATCGATTTTTTTTTTTTTTTATTAATTATTATACAATTCGTCGAATTAGTATTAGGTTTTGTAT
>NW_006263372.1:1940332-1942427 GCF_000469605.1 Apis dorsata
TATTCTATGACGTACGTTTTTATTTTAAAGCGATTTCGATCGTTGCAGAGAGAGCTGGATTACGATCGTTTCTCTCAAAATTGTAATTTCAGCGCGAGAAGCTGAAGGTTGAATCAAGGGATTGCAACGAGATAATATTCATTTCCAAATTAAACGTAAACTGTGTCTTCGATGTTTGACGTTTCCTCTTCACCCTTGCGGTATCGTATTTATTCCCTGTGACTCGAGGGCGAAGCGGCCGTGTTATTAACGAAGTTGAAGTCGCGCGGCTTTTGACATCGTTTCACATAGGCGAAGGGCGATAAAAATAAAATGACGGCAATAAATAGTCGTTCCGTTTAAAATTTTTTAAACGACTTTTCGCCCCCTCGTTTTGATTCGAATTGAAATTTCGTGTTCGATTTTTGATAAAAAAGAAAAAAAAATTGATATGATATGAGATAAAAATTAATTTAGGGATCTAAATGGGAAATTCGAGTAGTTTAAACGAAAAAAAAAAAAAAAAGAAAAAATTGCGCATCGAGGAGAAGAATATTGAAATCTCGCGAATGGATGAATATCCTTTTATAAAATTTATTAATATCCCGCTTAATAATGAATTTCAATTTTATCCCGATTTATTAATCGATATCTCGTGATAAAGTGATTTTTGTTTTTCCGATTAATCAGTTTTTATATAACGCGATAAAATTATCGATGATTGTTGTACATGCAATTGCATGTCGCATTTGAATTTCATTCTATCCCGTGATATTCAATAATTAAGATTACGATCTAACATTCTCCACTCCGTCAATCCCATTATATGAAACATTAATGTAAAATCGATCCATTATTTAGTGAAATTTTAAAATCTCGTTAATATATATATATATATATATATATGGAAAAGAAAGCGGAGGTGAAAAACTGAGAAGATTCGCTATTTAGTCAATCGTTGGGATCGTTGGCGCGAAAAATTGTTGCGAACCTGTTCCGCTGGCAAGCGTTCAATTTAGATCGTAATCGAAGCGTTAGTGCCTGTTCCATTTTTCGGCATTTCGTTTTATCGTGTCCGCCGTTTTATTTATTTGACAAATGTTTGGATTGAATTGCCACGCATTTTTTGCCCGCCATATTTTCTAAAATGAAGTTTTCCTCTTGTTAAAATAATTCAATGGAGTTTATTTGCATAGATCGTGATTTGATTTCCTTTATTTCTAAATATAGATATTATGGATATATTAATATGGGATTGTGGAACGTTAAATACGAATGTAAGACACGTTATATATAATAATAACAATAATTAATTTATTAAATCTTCGTTATAATATTAATAAATTTCTTTATATCCAAAATTTCATATTTTTATAAAACTGTAAAAAGAAATTTTTGCTGAGGTCATAGATATACATATATCGCCCACAGACAGAAACGTACAAGAATCATTTATCTCGCTAATTCAACGCGAATAAAAACATGTAAATCGCGAGTAATATAACCGAGTCGACAATACCGATCGTCGGTACAAAAATACGGCGCGAAAATCAAATTCCGTTTTTTTAAACATTTTCTTTCCATCTCCTCTTTGAAAATTCACAAAAATTTTGCAATCAAATGGGACGATCCGAAAATCGAAACGATATTTCGAGAGAAAAGGGAACGAGAACGAAGAAGAAAAGAAGTTAATTAAGCGAGGAAAACAAAGGAAGATGTGGAAAAGGAACGAGAACAAGAAACACGAAGGGATGAGTCCGTCGTGGTTTGCTTTGAGATCAAATACGTGGTTTGGAGCAACGATGCAACTAAATTTAACTCTGAACTCTCGCATTTCGTATTTGAACCGATTCGTTCTCTCTTTTTTTTTTTTTTTTTTTTTTTTTGGAACGAAACGAGAATTCCTCCGCCGATTCCGAAAGTGTACCATGCATTTATGCTTTTTCCGTAAGCTTTTCCATAGGCATGGATATGTCTATAAAGCGAGTCGATTGGATTCGTGAAAGGAAATCGAGTTTCGGAGGAGAGAGTTCTTTTCAATCGTGATTGTTGTGATTGTTGCGCGCTGCATGCACGGGGTTTAGTGTTGGGAATAGTATTTTTTTTTTTTTTTTTT
>NW_006263372.1:1942693-1948561 GCF_000469605.1 Apis dorsata
CGATGATCGTGTATACCTTCTTTGTTCTCCTCGTCCATTTTTGTGTTGTTGCAAAGAATATCTCGTACAAGTTTGATCCCCGAAAAAAAAAATCTTTCCATATAATTATTTTCTAAATATAATTAATAAAAATAAAAATAATGAATGAGTAACGAAATACGATCACGTTTACAATTTTTTATATTGCTTTTATTGACGATAAATATACGATATATATTAAAAAATTAATAAGGGAAGTTTAATCGTAATTAATTGTATATACGTTCTCGGGCGGAGAAGTGGTTTATTTGCGAATCGATGTGCATTGTGCGTATACGTGTGTACATGGTGGGTCCCGGTAGGTTGCTGGCAACACATGATTAATAAACGATGGGTTATTATATACCTCGTTGGCTGGAATGTTAATCAAGAGAATCGTGTAGTTACAAGTTAAACACGAGTAAGTTAATTAAAAATGACATTACAAAAAGCAACGATAACAAAAGAAAAAAGAAATAAAACGTTTTCAAACTCGTTTTTCTATTCCTACGTTTCCATTATTTTTCGAAATTTTCGAAAATATTCAATTTTGTTTTTCGTAAATTTTTGTAAATTTAACCAACGTATCTCGTAATATTTTTCGTTATATTTTAACTTTTTTAAGTAAAAATAAAAATTCGAAATAATTATTTTATCATACATCGAACTTATTTATTATACGTATTAACGTGGCCTTGACCCACGAATTGTCCCATTCGTCTAAATTATCGATCAAATACTACTATTATAACTAAATTTGACAATGCATTAATGTGATCGATACGTTTAATACACTATCACTCGCCCGTATATGATATCCTTATATTAATTACTCGATCGTAACGTGCCTGTCCGACTAATAACTGATCTACGTCACTTGTATATCTAATCTACACGTATCGACCGAGCAATAACAATGTTGCTTGTTATCGTATATCTATTCTACTTGCCTTACCTATACCACTCATTTTTTAACCCCAACGTTATTCAATTTAATAATCGAAAAATTTATCGTTCAAAAAACGCGATAACATATAATCGTGGATTACATCCAACGTGTTGTATTCCAAAAATGTCCGACCATTGATCATTTTACTCTACTCGACCGACTCTGCTCTCCACAATGCTTTCACCTCCGAAGGAACGAAAGTGACAAATTCCAGCCATTAACGGAGTCCGACGAATCCCTACGATATTGCCAATTTCCCGTCAAGATTTCCATGTCAAAGGATTTTCTCGAATCGCCAAACTCGAGTGCCGGAGGAAGTTGATCGAGCGTGTCTCGAAGCACACAGAAAAGAGATCGAAAGGTGAGACCTCGATTATTTTCTATCGATATTACTCTTTCTATACTTTCTTCAATTTCATTTATTATTTATCTGTCTTTTGAAACGATATTTTTGAAGATTTAAGAAACTTAATCTGTGAAGCTGATCTGAATTTTATTTATTCAATTTAAATAATTTACGAGTATTCCTTACAGTGATTGGTAAAATTTAATAATTTTGAAGTTATTTCAATAATTTATCAAATAATTTTCCCCTCCAATCGTTACTTTTCGTGACAATGTAAACTAAGAGGAATTAATAGTAGAAGATGGAGTCAAGATCAAAATTGAAAATGTAACTAGTTAATTAAAAAAATTTGGAATGAAGTTTCTTCGAAAGCCAAATAGACTAATAATTCGAGTATTTTAACGAATAATCCTTCAAAGTAACTTCATTCGAAATTTTTTTAACTAGTTACTTTTCCAATTTTGGCCAACCCTGATCTTGACTCCAACTATCCCCTACTATTAATTCCTCTTAGTTTACATTATCACGAAAAGTAACGATTCAAGGGGAAAATTAAGGATAATCTTCTTCTAGAAACAGATCAATTAAAATAAAATAGAATTTAAATACAGTTAAATTATCGCTCGAATAATATAAACGATCGCGACAATCCAAAATATTCAAAGTCGTTCACTTTTAACGATATTCATAACAATATTTGAATCTGTTCTTCCCAATCCTCGAACATTCAATGTTCGTCGATATTACACTCCTCTTTTCGATCTTCCAAGCATCCTCTTCATCATCCATCGTATCCTTCGAAACGACATTCGATTCGAGTCAACGACACCTAACCCTTTGTCCACTCGCTTCCCCCCTGCCCCAAGTTGCGTTAGCGGTCAAATATCGATCCACAAGCCCCTATAAATAGGCACCGGGTCGTATTTAGCATTTCGCTTACGAACCACTTGTGCTTAACGTCCGCGTGCACCGAATGCAAGCCAACTCGTGACGATATTCGTCGTTGGCACAGTTGCTCGAGTCGAGATGTGCCTTCGTTTTTGTTGTTGAGCTTTCGAATTTCGTTTTTCTTCCTCTTCTCTTATTCCGAGTCGATCGATCGGTTTCTCATAGAGAACTCGCCTCTTTGTCCGGTTTATTGGAAATGGAAGAAGAGTCGAAGGGGAGGGGGGGTTATTTCGAGGTGTCGTTGATCGATGATCTACGATTTTCTTCTTCTTCTTCTTCTCTCTTTTCATATTGAGGAAATTGATAATCTTCTTTATGGGATTGTTAATGGAATGGAAGAGTGGGAGGAAATTATTTATATGGGAAGTAAGTAAGTTTGGATATTCGGATTGAAAGATGGGAATTGTTAGTAACTTTTCTATAAGCTTTGAAAAGATGTGGATTAAGGATTAAGATTGAAAATTTAACGTGTAATAAAAATTTTTAACTTTTATTCAATACGATGTTATAAAATTAAAGAAAATTTTTTCCAAAAACAGGAAGATATTCTTCGATTCCATTCAATTAACGTTTTTAGGGGAATTATACTTAACATTGTCGATATATTTTTCCAAGAAGTATATGTCACGTGGCAGCAATTAACAAAACTGGTTATTATGTTTGGCCAGGGATTATTCCCACGAGTCTTAACCAATTTACTTGGCAACTAAGAAGGTATACAGGATACAGAACCGTGGTGTAATTGCACGCGGCCACTCTGGTGAATTTACACTCTTGTCCGTTTGCGTACCTATAATGTCTCCTCCGTTCAACCGATTTTGTCCTATCTCGAAAGGGGGACACGTCGGATTATATTCGGTTTCTTGGACGGTGGATGCATAATTGAATGAAAATTAATCGATTCGTGTATTTAAAATAGTTCGTCGCGTGTTATGTTGAACGTATATACAAGATGATTTAATTTAAGATAAATGGAGAAGAGAGAAGAGAATCGAAAAATCTTTCAGAAATATAGAGACATTATCATAAGTAAGTATATAATCCTTCTCATAAAAAGATTTTCAATAAATGGATGAGAAAATATCAACACTTATAAATACATCAAAATTTCACCAAAATAATATTATTGTTATATCACTGAAAACATTGTATTTTATTAAATTCCATGCTTTACTTTGATCGATGCAAAAATCACAATAAATTTTCGAAAACGCTTCTCTCCCAGTCTCTGCACAATTTCTCACATCGCGTTTAATAAAATCAATTAATCCGCGTCCCTGGTTCAATCGAAGTTTCCTCATTTGTGCTCGGTATGCGCCGTGAACATAGCGGCAAGTCGCGAATAAACTGCGTTTAACTTTAGTTTCGGTGCACGAAGGCAGAGGGATCTCTTTCGACTGCTTCTCGCCCAATACCTTTTCACGCTGACTTATCTCTCTCGAGAAACAAGCGAAGTTGGCTTGCTCGAACGAGGTTTTGGAGGAAGTCGTGCATGGGTGGAAAAGTTTCCGTGAAGTTTTCGTCGAGTGGTTAGATTAGAATATCGTTATTCCCAATTTAAAAGTATTACAAATTGAATTATCATTACAAATCATAAATAATCTATATATATATTTTTTTATATCATATCGATACATTAAAATATTATGAATTCTATGCCTATGTTAATGCATTACATACAGATCATCGTTTTGAATTAATATACGTGACGAATATTATGACAGAAACAAAAATGTGTGTAAAAATTTCTTTTCATATTAATCAAACTCGCATTCTTTCAGCAGTGAGCAATAATTTGGTTTAATCCTTGGACGAGATATCGTGCTAATGTCATAATGAAGTATTCGAAGATGTCGAATAAAAATATACTATCAAATCAAAGTTAATTTTAAAGTAGCCTAATCAAGCTTATTATTTGTGTATACAAGCTTAACTAAAATAATTGGTAATTAAATAAATTAAATTTTGTTCGATCAATTTAACTTAACCTAATAGATTTCGTTCATGTGCAAGCGCGGGAAATTCAAATGAGATGTGCGATCGAAAATATCGAATACGACACGATATTTGAATGAAATGATGACAGTTAAAACGTTGGAGATATATTTCAGGAGAAGAATCCTTCCATTACTCATTGTAAACCGCGACGATACTCTTTAGGTTGTATTACGTGCAAGCTCG
Organism: Apis dorsata; assembly: GCF_000469605.1. Classification (NCBI taxonomy): domain Eukaryota; kingdom Metazoa; phylum Arthropoda; class Insecta; order Hymenoptera; family Apidae; genus Apis; species Apis dorsata. The sequence continues at coordinate 1,947,136 of NW_006263372.1, forward strand.
AAAGCACGGAACCATCGAAAATTTCTTCTCTCCGTGTGGAAACGGGAACGATGCTCGATTAATCGAGCTTGACGTGAAACTTTGCCCGTGCTCGTTCCTTCCTTCGCCGATTCGTGACTGGAATGAACTGATTCTAGGAAACGTCGATTCGAATTGCACAAGTTCCACGAAAGTTTTTCTTCGCTTTTCGAAACGAAAAATGTGTTTAAAAGAATCGTTTTCATACAATGATTAACATGTCAGATTTTTTTCTAAGAAAAAATTTTTAATCTTCATTTTAACATATTTGCACAGGAAATACATATCCATTGTAGATTAATTTTGATATGATGTAAATGAAAATATCAAGGAAAAATTTTTATTTTGGAAATTTTGAAATTTGGATTGCGAATTTTTAAATTCCGATGAAAGATTTTAGCACAAAATTGTAATGTATTAAAGATTTTCAAATATTGAGATTAAGGATCAATCAATCTGTATCTAATCAAATTTTTCTTTTTAGGAATGATTAATTCTTAAAAGATTTTAACTTTTATTGAAAGGATTGGTAACGAATGAATGGACGAAAGAATCGTTGGAGAAGAGATTTAAAAGAATTTATTTGAAAAAATTTAAGAAAAATTATAATTAATGGATAATCTATTCTTGAATTACCATCCAATTCTTGAATTTCTCGATCAAAAATCGAGATCACACGATACATAAAAGTCGAAGGATAGGAGGCTAGACTGGTAATCCTACCTTTATATCGATTGCCATTCAACCATGTCGCGTTAGAGATCGACGAAAAAGGTGGCTCTCGAATCCTTTCGTCAGAAGTCATTTATCAGTCCCAACTCGTTTTATCATTTTTAAATCGGAATGGTAAGCTTTATGAGATACACAGAGCCGTGAAATTGGACTTGGCGAATGAAGTTCGGAACATCGTGCCAATAAATATGCCGATCGATCTTTCGAAAGACAAGCGAGCTGAAAAAGTATCTTAGGCATTAAAATATACGATGTTGAAAAAACTAGATTTACTAAATTAGTAAAAATAAATTGATATTTATAGTACACTATAATATGAATTTAAATAACAAAGAAATAACATCTAATATATTTAATTTTTATATACTTCAATGTATTATACATCCTTTCATTATTTTACTTTTTATTCTATACTTTATTGCCATTTAATTATTTGCTGATTGAATTAGTTTAACCGAAAAAAGAAAAGATTTTTTCTTTTCTCAAAAATGTATTATAAGATTATCTTAAAAATAATTTTGAAATAAAAAAAGTAAGAAGAGAGGAATGAATGATTGAAATGGCATTAAAGGTAACATTCGAAGAAATATTAGGGAAAAAGGGATGGATCATACGCAGCAAAAGGTCGTCGCTTTTTTTCCATTTCTTTTTCAAGAAATATATATATATATATATA
>NW_006263372.1:1948683-1952364 GCF_000469605.1 Apis dorsata
TTATCCAACGACAGAAAAGAATTTCTGATGCCGTTGGTCAGAAATATGATCGTAAAAATGACGTTGATATTTATAGTTTACGTTTTGATGGGAAAGGAAAATATTTTTCTTCAAACAAGGGGGCAAGAAAATGTTTCAGAGAAAATTGTTTGCATTATTGCAACAAAGATTTTTCGTTTAAATTTTCTGCGATTGATATTTCATCATATTTAATTAAATTTTCTCTTGCAGAATTTCATAAAAATAATTATAAACATTGCAAAGTAAAAATTTAATTGCAATCATATGTGAAACTTGTAATGAATTCATATAGGTTAGGTACTAGATTAACAAGAAATTACTAGACTAGTAACAAAGTTATATTCTATACAAAACATTATTTCGTTTCATAGAAATTCAATTTGATCCACAAAAAAAATTCACAAAATATTTTTCAATATTTATTTTTTATTATTTTTTCTTATTTTATACCGAACTTTCCCGATTTTTTCGAGAATGAATATTTTCAAGCAATCTTTCCCTTTTCTATCTGAATAAATAGAATGATATGTAAAAAAAATTCATCGTATTTCTATTTTGTTTCGTTTCCAGCGAATTCATCTTGAAATTTTAACGTTGACGTATGCAAACAAACGAACTTATTCAACGATTCCGTTCTATAAAACGAAGCTTTCTCTTTTCTCGTTAACTCCTTCGCTCGGATGCAGCTTCATCTAATCACGGAATTTTCTCATTAAAGATTCTCTCCATCTCATTTCTATCCCTTTTCTTTCCTTTATTCTTCGCGTATTATAATGAAAAAATACACGCACGAAAAAGTATCATTAACGACTCATATTTTTCCTTTTTTGTTGCAAGTTTCCAAGCTTGTTATTTCCTTTGGACGAAGGAAAATTCGTCAAGGATAATTACACGAAGTGAGAAATGTATTAATACTTGCGTAATTACGATTAGTACGTGATTATTTTAATATATGGTCTACTAGTTTATAAAAATTATTATTAAATTGTTAAAATTTATCGTGTTAAAAGTGTTATTCCGTAAAACAAAGTTAATGGAATTTATCAAAGCCCAATCTATACGAATTTGTACATCGAATATAACAAAAATTCAACGAACCTAACCTAACTTTTTGTCGAGAAATTATATCATTAAAATGATATAATTTTTTAAATTTATTAAAAGTGTGCGAAAATAATATAATACACTAATTAATTGAAAGTGTATAATTTTGCCTTTGAATCGAACGAAAGGAAAATATTTATATGACGAGCATTTCGAAAATGACAGTCGAAAATGTGTATTTGCGACCGTGAGAGTGAATTTTCTTATGCGCGAAAATTGCAAATTTAAGAAGAGTCGAGAATAAGAAAGTTCACAGAGAGAGAATTCTTAACGAGAATTTGAAGAAAGAATTTCTACGAGAATTTAACGATGCACATAGATAGATTATTTGCATCTTGTTGCTCGAAAAGATTCACGACTGATTCGAATTAATCACATACACATACACTTTTTTACTTACATTCTCTTTACGTTACTTCTTGAAATTTTTTTAAAATTTATAGAAGAATTTTTTATAAGAATTTTCAAAATCGATTCGAAGAATAATTAAGCATAGTTATACATAACGTGGCAAGTTTTTATCATGGACAATTTTCGAAAAATTTATAACGAAAACAGCGTTTCGTAAGTATTATCCAAAGCATCTAAATCGAATGTTTAATTGGCACAATCTGATATCATTGATAAAATACGATTACAAAGATTTGCAGATGAAAGTACATAAACGAGGTTAGGTTACTCGATGCATTTGAATCGTATTGGAGTCCAAAGGTGAAGGAAGAATTTTTTTATGCTTCGATGCTAAAGTATTTTTTCATCGACGATCTGCAGCAAAAATATTGTTTATAATAGTATTAAGAAGAAATCGAAGGAAATTTTACTTAAAAAAAATATAGTTTGGCAGAAGATTAAAGGTTACAATTACAGATTCGATGGAAATAAGAAGAAATTCTTCATGAATATTATAATCCTTAAATGAATCAGGAAAATGTAATGTAATCGGGGTACAGGATTTGTACTTTTAATGAATTGCAAACCATTTAATCCAACTGAAGCCTGCAGAAATTCCAGTTTCACGGATCACCTGTACAAATGTTATAATTCCACGTAAATACTTGCAAGATGTTATCACACCTTTTGTATTTGTGTATTTATGAGAAATTTAAACATACGATAATTTATTTTTGTTGAAAAATAAACGTAACATGGAAAAATATGAATATCTAAAACACTTTTTACAAATCACACCTTTATTTAACACAATTATGTTATTTTACACAATCAGAAAAAAAAATAATATATAAAAATTAAAATAACACATTTTCGACATTCCCTTGATAACGATTTAAATTATTGTTCTCTCGTTAATTGGAGCAAGAACTAAACACCCACGTGGAGGAGAGTGGACATCTGGACCAAGGGATCATTTAATTACGGTTGACTGACACGAATGTACGGTACGTCTGACTTTAAGCAGACAGGCGACATTAATAGGAGACGCTTCTGAAAATTTATTTACTCGACTAGATCAAATAAAAAAAAAAAGTTTTTTCGATTTATTTTTTAAATCTCTGTAAAGAGATGCGAGAGCAAGAAAAAACGAGGCATTAAGATATTTTTTTTGTTCACTTTCAAAGGAAAGAATTTTTCATCCTCTTGACTTTGAAAGGAAAGATCCCTTTTTTTGCATTTTTTATTATCTTTTGATAAAAGTTTCAAGGATTTTCTTTAGAAACTTTTTCAAACTTCTTGTAACACAAAGTCTTGTAACACTGAACTCTGAATCTCATTCGATTGATACATAAATATATACTATATTTCTGTTTTTTTTCGAAGAAGTACTCAAATATCAATATAAAAATATAAAACCATATAATCTACAATATAATCTACATACAATATACAGATTATACGATATTTAAGAAATTCTTTTGTATAACAATTATTATCATAAATATCTTCATTAACCTCATAATATATATTACAAATTTGCATTTATAATTCACTGATATAAAACAAAGTTTTTGGTATATCAGAAATAATCAGTTGAAGCCTATTTATCAAATTACAACCAATTCCAATTAAAGTGCGATCATCCTCTCCTTACAATCTTAAATTACTCTCTTTTTCTCTTCATCATTAAACTTCAATTACTCATTTTTACATCTCTTCCAGCCCTCTAAATCCTAAAAACAAAAACAAGTATGAAATTTTCTTAGAATTATTCGAACTGAGAAAAAGAAGAATAATAATAATAATAATAAGAAGAAGAAAATTATTCGAAATTAGAAAAATAAATTGATACCTCTAGATACCTCGTGTTCGTCAATGGATGAAGCCAGACGGAAACATTTTTCACGGTTTGGGTAAACGGTGCGCGGCGTGCAAGCGCCGAGAGCCACCCCTGTTCGGGGGTGGCGGAACTACAGGGTGGCCAAGAGCCACAGTTGGTTGCGGGCTGTCGTCCTGAGCACATTACGCGTCTTCGACCTCCGCCACGCGACCTCGTGCATCATCCCCCGCGCGTTGCGATTGCGTGATCAAACAGTCGCCAAACCCTCGAGAAACCATTTGTCGAGCCTCCCCCCCCTCCCCTCTCTTGTGCTTCCGTATTAG